>NC_071100.1:50012500-50215000 GCF_024256425.1 Clarias gariepinus | reverse complement strand
TGAACTGCAGGAGATTCAGTAAATAAAAAAAAAATAAAGACTAGTTTTGGTATCTTCAGTGTATAAAACGTAAAGACGTCATTTAAAGAGCGAGTTCTGACCCAGTGTACAGACGAAACCTCTCTCATATGTGCAGAATGTGACATACAGTATAGAGGGGTATAAGAGGGTAAAATATGGCGTGTGGGTGTGACAGCAGCTGTATGAGTGAAATAAAAGGTATGAAATGAAATGGTGTGTGTGTGTGTGTGTGTGTGTGTGAGAGAGAGAGAGAGAGAGAGTTTCTAAGACCTTATTCTTGTAAATTCTTATTAAGGATTTATTAACATCACACAAAATCGCTCAAACATTTTATTATTTTTTTTAATAAACCACTGAAACGTATTCACGGTATGACTGAATGATGCCACGCCCACAAGAGAGTCATCACAAAACACCATAAAAGGCCATATGAATTAAAGTGCAGTTAAACCTCAAAACCTACAGCTCTGGCATCGCTCCGGGTGCCATTACTTTTGTCATTTGCCTTCGTCTATGGATTTCTCTCTTTCACCTCATGTGTGTGTGTGTGTGTGTGTGTGTGTGTGTGTTGTATCACAGGCAATCTGTCCTGCCATGAAATACACTTCAGTTTATTGCAGGAGCTCCGTAATTACACACACACACACACACACACACACACACACACACATAACAACAGCTCAGTGTTTGGAGTGTGTTCCTGCACCAGGACTGTTTTTCCGATCCTCCTGTTCAACAGGAAAATAACAGGTGCCTCAGCTAATAATCAATCACACACACACACACACACACACACACACACACATACGGTATTGTTATGATGGATATTGTCACTGCCCTGGACAAGGATTCCTATTTTGGACAGTGTTTGTACTCGGAGGTCGGCTGAAGCTGTCGTTTACACTTTGAAGAAGAAGAAGGAGGAGGATGAGGAGGAGGGGGAGGAGGGGGATGAAGATGAAATTTCATGATTCTGTTTCTTAGTGAAATCACAGCGACGGGTCACACGTGATTGTGTCAATAATTTATGTGAAATTGTCACAAGCCCGTCCAGTCCTCCCCATCCTGTCCTCCTCGTCCTGTCCTCCCCATCCAGTCCTCCCCGTCCTGTCCTCCTTGTCCAGTCCTCCCCATCCAGTCCTCCCCGTCCTGTCCTCCCCGTCCTGTCCTCCCTGTCCTGTCCTGTCCTCCCCGTCCTGTCCTCCCTGTCCCGTCCTGTCCTCCCCGTCCTGTCCTCCCCGTCCTGTCCTCCCCATCCTGTCCTCCTCGTCCTGTCCTCCCCGTCCTGGTTTGTCACATGATTAGAGCTCACGTGTGTTACAGGAGCGTCGTCTCATCACATCACCGCGCGACAGGGTTCTGGACTGAAAGGTACTGACGAAAGCAGAGAGGCCACGCCTTCTTTAACAGAGCTAAAGGGCCAGAGGCCACACCTCCTTCACCTGGACTGTGACACAGAGAGAATGAGGATGCAGTGACCACGCCCCCTTGAAAGCTGGCAGACACATAGGCCACACCCCCTTTGTGGCAGACAGAGAAAGACCACAACTTCTATCTTTTTGACTGACAGGCACAGTAGAAGTAGAACTAAAGAGGCCACACCTCCTTCCTTATGACTAATGACAGAGACGACTCCTCGTTTACTAGGACCAAAGGTATAAAGGCCACACCTCCTTTAATAACTGACAGAGGCCACGCCTCCACTGTGGCATGCAGACAAACCACACCTCCTCCATTTTCTATACATTTACAGACAGACATAGAGGCCACGCCTCCTTTTATAACTGACAGACCAAGGTTACGCCTCCTTCTTTATTAGAACTGAAGAGGCCACGCCTCCTTTATTAGAACTGAAAAAGCCACACCTACTTTACTATGACTAACGACAGGCCACACCTCCTTTACTAGCACTAAAGGTATATTCACGTTTTTACCCAACTAAGACCCACCTGCTTTACTAAGACGATAGCACACATAGGCCACGCCTTCTTTTCTCCATTACTACAATTAACTTAATCATAACTAAAGACAGAGGCCACGCCTACATCACTGGGACAACAGAGACAAAGGCCACTCCTCCTCTATGACTGACAGACCCAGATGCCACACCTT
Organism: Clarias gariepinus; assembly: GCF_024256425.1. Lineage (NCBI taxonomy): Eukaryota > Metazoa > Chordata > Actinopteri > Siluriformes > Clariidae > Clarias > Clarias gariepinus. The sequence continues at coordinate 50,212,867 of NC_071100.1, read as the reverse complement.
TTTTTTTTTTTCCAGGACTAAGGCGCAGAGGCCACGCCTCGTTCTTTGTGATTGATAGGTAAGACCAGAGGCCCACCTCCTTCTCCTCCTCATCATCATGGTTGCCATGGTTTCTGAGGTTGAAAGGGTGAGGCAGGAACGTGTGAGTGAGTCGTGTTTTTCTTCTTGGTACAGATTGCTGGCCAGGGATGGATGATGCAGAACACACACACACACACACACACACACACACACAGCACCAACCTGGCAGGAGCAGTGATGACATCACACACAGGCTGCTCATTTGAGCAAGACATGAGAGAGAGAGAGAGAGAGAAAGAGAAGGTTTTTCTCAGGTGAAATTACTATGTGAGTGTGTGTGTGTGTGTGTGTGTGTGTGTGTAGACTCTTTAATTCACGCATCGCAGCCTGTCACTGGACATTGATTTGTTTGTCTTGCTCTGCCTCTGAACGCACTCAATCACGGCTAACGATCATCGCTAAGCCCCGCCCACATTAGCACAGCCAGTCCTTTAGCCTTTAGGGTCTAGAAGACTTTTAATTAATAAAAAAGCGTCCTAAGGTTCCTTTTAATCAACACTTTAACGCCACTGCATTCTACAGGGTTCAATATTACACACAACCCAGGCTAGGCCTCGCGCTGTAATGCTAACGATATTTAAAAATTTAAAACGCCAAAACATTCACGTGTCTGTGTAACACAGGGGAAGACTTCACGCTTCTGTATGCGAGGCTCCTTTATATAACGTCAGGAAATTCTGAGCACGTCCTCACACCCGGATTAAATATCATGTGAAGGACAGATGGATGTACAGAAAGGATTTTGCACCGCTGATTCCACATAAGAAGGGCTCAGCCGAGGAAACCGGACAGTGTGAAGCTTAGCGGAGAAATTCAGCCCATTGTGGAGAAATATCCACAGCAGCTAAGCCTGGATTTGTAGTCATTACTGGCACAACAAGTTGGCGCAGTGTGGTAGCAGGAACTGGTTGTTAACGTTAAGTCCACATGACTAAAACCAATATAATAAATAAAATAAATCACATGCTTGATATGACAGGGTCAATATGCAGAGCAGTGTGTGTGTGTGTGTGTGTGTGTGTGTGTGTGTGTGTGAAGTCTACCCGAGATCACTGAGCTGCTTTAAAGTAAAAGTGAGATAAAGACCAGAGATCACTCCTCAGCCTGTAACTCCTGGAGGGTTTTAAGGAGGATTGTGCTCTTTGCTTATAACATTATCCTGAGCCTGGTCTTTGGCAGTGGAGATGGAGCAGAGCAGATGTTTCCCCAATCCTTTAACCACTGCTGAACAGAGACACTAATTTAGCTCATTATATTGGTTCTGCTGAAGCTCACAGTCCAGAAACTCTATTAGTACGGGCATGGAGCAGGTCTATATTTATACAACACAAATTCTGTTTGGCAATAAACCCTACAAATTAGCCCTAAAGCCCAAACACCAGCCTTAAAACTCAAACGTTAGCCCTAAAACTCAAACAACATCCTGAAAGTCCACCCATCAGCCCCAAAGCCAAAACATCAGCCAGTGAGACCCCACCAGCTGTGCTATAATTCCTTCCAATATACTGTAACAGTCAGAAGTTTATTAATGTCTACTGCAAGTAATTGTCATCACACCTGTAGTACACTTATTTAACAATATATAATACGGTTATTACGATGACGAAACCTACCTTGGAGTTGTGAAAATCAATAGAACACGCAAATTGATATATTTTAACCAAACATCAGCCCCAAAGACCAAACATCAGTCCAAAACACCAAACATCAGCCCCAAAGACCAAACATCAGCCCAAAACACCAAACATCAGCCCCAAAGACCAAACATCAGCCCTTAAACCCAAACATCAGCCCAAAACACCAAACATCAGCCCGAAACACCAAACATCAGCCCGAAACACCAAACATCAGCCCAAAACATCAAACATCACCCACAAAGCCCAAACATCAGCCCAAAACATCAAACATCACCCACAAAGCCCAAACATCTGCCCTAAAGCCCAAACATCAGCCCCAAAGCCCAAACATCAGCCCCAAAGACCAAACATCAGCCCAAAACATCAAACATCACCCACAAAGACCAAACATCAGCACTAAAGCCCAAACATCAGCCCAAAAGACTAAACATCAGCCCAAAACACCAAACATCAGCCCAAAACATCAAACATCACCCACAAAGACCAAACATCAGCCCAAAACACCAAACATCACCCACAAAGACCAAACATCAGCCCAAAACACCAAACATCAGCCCTAAAATCCAAACATCAGCCCCAAAGACCAAACATCAGCCCAAAACACCAAACATCAGCCCTAAAATCCAAACATCAGCCCCAAAGCCCAAACATCAGCTCTAAAGCCCAAACATCAGCCCAAAACACCAAACATCAGCTCTAAAGCCCAAACATCACCCACAAAACACCAAACATCACCCACAAAACACCAAACATCAGCACTAAAACCCATTCTAGAAACATCATTCTAGAAGCATGAACACATCGCCACTAAAACCGGTAATAGAGTGTGAGATGTAACTGGTAAAGTACTGTAGCCTGAATTCTTTATAGTAATATCACTTAAACTGGAAGTACAGTATAATAACTAACATTTATCATATTCGCTTGGCTAACAGTCCAAATTTAATTTAGAAATTAAATTTAAACACAAACTCTGTTTATATTTTATTATGAGCTAATGTGACAACAAGAACTGCAGCTAATAAAGGTAATATTTGCCAAGTAGAATAACATTCGAAATTTGAAATATATCCCCAGTTCAGGATGATAAAATAGACAAAATTTATTTAAAAAAAGAAAAAAAAAGAAGTAATATTTCAGCTACATGGAAAAATATCCTGCAGACTGAGAATATGACCTGACTGTAGTTCAGTAACGGGTTGGAAATTGTCTTATTCCATCGTGGGTCTCTTCCACCTCTTCATTCTATGGATTAGGATGCTTATTATGAATGAAACTGGCAATGTAGGGTTAGGGCAATGTACAGAGCTACACACACACACACACACACACACACACACTCACACACAAGCTGATGGTTTTCCTCAATCGAGCACACAGCGAGAGTCAATACGCTTCTCGTCACTAAGCCGGCCCCATCCACAGGCTCCTGTCCTTTCTGAATGTCACTCTATTCTGGTCCGGCCACCTTCGGGTGATTAAAAAAGGTCACTGTATTAGCTAGCAGTTTCACCACCTGGGGCTCAGGGAGGAAAAAAACAAAAAACAAATACAAAACATGAATGTGGCCTCTGCAGGAAAAAGCCGAGTGCTGGAAAACACTCCGAGTCACAAAGCCTATTAAAGCAGATGTGATATTTATCAAATAATCCCTAATAACACCTGATAAACGCGAATCGCATTTTTATAACTCTGAGTTAAAAACCATGCTGGCGTGATTACAGTCTTTAAAAATGACCTCGGCGTTTCTCACACACTCTCCCTCGTGATAACTCCGCGCTCTCGGAGTGTGCTTCCCTCCAGCTTTCCAATTACAGCCTAATTGCAATAATCCGAGATGAAGCACCCGTGCTGCGCTCACCGGCTGCGCGCCATTTCAGCTCATCAAAACACGTCCCCGTAACTCACTCAGCAATCACCATCCGAACACACAGGGTCCTTACGGTGGGAACGAAGCGTGGAAGATTTATCTGTGTTGTCTTTTATTGATCAGAGTCGAGATCTGGAGCTGAAACGAAAACGATAAGTTCTGATATCAGGATCCCGCGTCGGCTGTTCGACAAGACGGCAAAAAGATTCAAGACGCACATCAGGTGGTGGCGCTGTTGAGCTTCTGACTTTACACCTTAGCCCTGAAGTGTTTTATTCCTCTTACACCACGGCCATAAGCCAAAGATTACGGTTTGTACGCATGAAAGGTCGAAGTCTTTAAAAGATGCATTTAACACGCATGAAACAGACTTCAGCGGTACCTCGGTACAGAAATTTCCTAAATCCAATACAAAATCCAAACAAATTTTGAACAGCTCCCAGACATACAGTAGGCGTGACTTTGGCAGCATTTGGTTTGGCTCGGCTCAATCGCTTATTTCCTAAAAATACTTTGTGTGCAATTCTCAAGGTCGCGGGATGTTCGTATGCCGAGGTACCGCTGTAGTTCTTCTTCTCACTTTCAGCTGTAAACAGATGTTTCCTCACCAGGCTCGCTCCGCTTCTCTCGAGTCAGGCAATTAAATAATCTTGTAAGGATCTCAAGAAACCCAACAATTTGTTCGTTTTCTACTTAATCAGGTCATTCTCTCATTAATTCACTACACACACATCAACAGATTGTCAATAATTACACTTAACACAAAAAAATCGCCCTTGCTCTCTGGGTGGGAGGGGCGATCTCAGCGAGGCTAGCCAATCGGGGGTGTCTGTGAGGTGGAGTATGCGGAAGAGGGCGGATAGCAGCCTGATAACAGCTGGAAAACATGAAGCTCTGGTGTTCCTGTGCAGAAGGCGCTGTTAGCCGCGACCTTCCTTCTCTGATCGTTCCTGTAGTTCATTACGACGTTCCACAAGAACAACACTGACAATTTGAGATGATGTACTGTACGCCATGAAGTGCTGTTTAAATCCGTTCCATCTAGAGGACAAAATAAGGACAGCTGCATCCTGAGGCTACGTCTAAAGGCAGCAATGCAACAAAGCGTGATTATAATAGAGGAGACAACGCTGACTAATGAAATCAGCTCACTGACTGCTCTTTAATAACGAGGGTTTAGTTTCAGAGACCACAGTCCAGCCGTACAGGAGCGTGGTTAATGAATACACAGGTCAAAGGTCAGCTAGATAACGTTACCGTAACCTTCAAGACCTCTACTGGCCTTTGGGGAAATTCAGTTTTAATCGAAATGTTGGTTTATTTCACGAAACCAGTGTACAGAGGAGTGTTTCCAAACTGCAAGATAATCGAGTCAGACGAAATTAAAGCAGCAGCCTGGAGAGCTATTTAGAGTTATTTATAGATTCATGGTCATGATGAGCGATCGCTCGGTCGCTCCCCGGCCGCAAAAGTAAACTGAGGCTGTTTTTATTCAACAAATCTATAAATTATAAAACCTTGTTAAAGTCCCGTTGAGCTCCAGACACTGAAACAGCTGCACTTCCTGATAAAAACAGCGCTCTGGTTCAGCTCGTGAGTCTCAGAGTGTAAGGAAACAGCTTTAAACTGCTTACACACCTCGTGACCGGTGTTTAATTAAAACTACCCTGATGTACAGTATAATTAACTCCTGCTGCGCCGTCATTACTAAATTATTCTTCACTTCTATAAACACAAACTCGCCACAACAAACAAATAACACGTTTCCACACAAGATATCATTTACCTCAATTTTTTGCCGTGGCCACAAACACCAGTAAACAGCGAAATAGCGCCTCCTACTGTAGGCACGGTATGTCTAATCTAATCTGATCTAATCAGTAGGGCTCGCAATTAAACCACCTGTTTGTTAACGTAATTGTTACAAAGCGAGAAAATGTTCACTATGTGTGTGAGAGTGAAATAAGTTTAAAAAAAAAAAATGTGACAATGTAACCTGTGTCGAAACAAACTGCAGTCACTCATGGACAACTTACGATTATATGAAGCCAAACATTGCAAACCGTTTACCGCGCAAGAAATTAGCCTCAGCATATGAAGTATTTTCGGCATACGAGCGACTGAACCGAGCCGAAACGTACACTGGATAAGTCGCGCGGATGTCACTTGTTTGCGTCAAGGAAAAGCCGAGTTTACTTTTTCTTTTTTTATTTTCATTTTGTGCAAGATTTAGTGAAGACATAGCACTGTGTGTCCTGAGAACGGTAGCAAGAAGAGAAGGGAGACGCTTTCAGTTTGGTTTTGGTTAAAGCAGCCGGTTCCGAGAGGAATCATAAATTAATGTTAAGTGAGGTTTAATGTCTATTTATTTCATATTTTACTTAATTTACATGTCTTTTCTAAATGTTTTAATTGTTTTGGTGTGCAAAAATATGATTATAGTGTTAGAAATTGATAATATTATAATTGATATAATATATTGGTAATATTTTTGGGAGTTGGAGCAGATTACTCCACATTAACATTATTTCCTATGAGACAGTGCGCTTCACAATACGAAATTTCTCCTTAAGAAATGTAATGAAAATTTTCCTCTTTAATCTGGAGTGAGTTAAATTTGTGCGAATGCCAAACAATATTATAAACATCACATGACATTTTGAAATCGCAGTCACTCATGGACAATTTACAAAGACTGAACATGTCGAAGCGTCTCAACAATTTATTAAACTGTGCAAATTTACACAATTTCAGGAGTGAGGATACAAACATTCTTTATGGGTTTTTTTTGTAGCTACAGAATCTGTGCTGCTGGTCTGGACGCTGCTTGATGAAAACAATTTGTAAATAAACAGTGTAATGAACAAATATACACAGTGTTTATACAGTGTATATAAACCAAACAATGAAAAATTGCAGCAAACCTGAAAATTTCTTTTCACCACTGTTAGCTACATGAAGTGTGTGTGTGTGTGTGTGTGTGTGTGGATGAGGAGACTCAGGTGTGTGTGTGTGTGTGTGTGGTGAGGAATAGTAAAACACACTCCAGCTAGTGAATCACGATGTCACGTGAAGCCGAACGCATTTGAATTGTTGCTTTTTTTTATTTTTTTCAAAGGAATAAAACTGTTACTCTTACGTCCTCGTCCTCGCGCGCGGTCCCGCGTCGGCGCTCGAGCTGCGGCTCAGGACTCCTGGTCGCCTTGTCGCGCGCGCCGAGCAGACGGCTGGCCTCCGGGGGACCGGGGAACGACGCGCTCGTGTTGATCTTCCCAGTGAACCTCTGGTAGAGCGAAGCCATGAGTGCGAGCTCGCGCGCGTGTCTCGAACCGAACGCACGCTGCGCTTTAATTCATGCAGTGCCGTTTGTCCCCTCAGGATCCGATCGCTCGAGCGTCAGACTCTCTCCTACCCGGGGCTCTGCTTTAGATTCAGCGCACGTTGCTCATCTCAGAGTCTCCTCTCTCTCTCTCTCTCTCATGCACAATACTGTCCAACACACACACACACACACACACACACATACACACGGCAAACAGAGTGTGGTATTAAAAAAAGAGAGAGAGAGAAAAGGATGGAGGGAATTGTGTCCTGTCGTCGCTGCAAGTGGAGACAGAGAGAAAGAAAGAAAGGAAGAGAGTAAGAGACAGGGGGGGGGGGGGGTGTCCAGATGCAGCAGCCAAGCGACGCGCGCGACGTGCATGAGAAGTGAGCTCGAGCGCTGATCTCCGGCTCCGTGATTACTCACACACACACACACACACACACAGTGCTATAGAGTAACACGCGGAGCTCATAAACACTCACACACACCTTCTCAGACACATACACGCTCTAATCTGATCTGATCTAAGTGCTGGATCATCAGGATGTTGTCTCCGCATCGCAGGATGCTCAGGATGCTCAGTGTGTCAGCTTTCCTCCCAAACCCCCTTCTCCTGTCTCACTTCTGGAGCTGAAGGTTGAACTTACTGCAGGAGGATTGGGAAGAGCTGCAGCGCCACCTGGTGGCCCAAACGCAGCCCTGCAGTCTGCTGGGGTTCCCTTCACCGCCTACAGATCTCACGGCAATGCAAAGAAAGTTCTGTCCTGATAGCCGATGAGGAAATCTTAATAAATTAGTAAATAAATAAATAAATAAAGTAAATTAATACTTAAAAAATATTTTTTGTTTGTAAAATAAAACATATTGAAAAGGACATGGTGTAATGGTTCCTTTTTTTTGGTTATTATCACACTTACTGTTTCGTTTTCTTTCAAAAAAAATAAATTTTGCATAACACACACAATATATATTAAAAAAAATAATAACAGCATACATAGAAAATTTTATTTTTTATCTGCACACATGGAATTTTGTCAAATTATTCTCACATGATTTAAAAAAAAAAGTAAAAGATTTTCCAAAATATAAAAAAATTGTCATATCTTGTAAACATGACAAATTTGTACAAGACTTTTAAAAAACACACAAAAACAAATATACATGCAAAAAATTCTCTTTAAAAAAATTTATTTCCACATGATTAGTTTTTCGATTTTCCAACAAGTTAAGTTCAATTTATTGTGTAAATCCTTATAGATAGTTACCTTAAAAAAACACATTACACCACGTCATTTCCTTTCAGGAAAGATAACTTGAGAAAAAAGAAATGTATATTGTATAAACAGAATAGACATTTTGTATGTATGTAGGTTTCTTATGTGTTTTTTTTAACCTTCCTGTTAATTTCTGCACGTGCACAAGAGAGATTGCCATTTTATCTTAATACGCTTTAAAGAACGTCACTTGTGGTAACTATTGCCCTTTCAAAAAAAAATTACATCATGTGTAGATTCATGACGTGTGTTCCTCATCTATCTCATTTCAGTTTGCATAAACACAACAAATGTCAGTGGGGTCAATCCTTATGCAAGGCTCTTTGGGTTTTTTTTCTAGTTTGTTCATTTGTTCTAATAAATTCTGTCTAATAAAATTTTGTGCTCACAATTTGTTTCCACGTTTTGGTTAATTCACGCTTACGATCTAGTAAAAAGAGCGAACAAACTATGAAAAATGTATATATTACGTGACTCCCCCAGGGTTCTGTATACTACCATAAAATGTACACAACGGCTGTCAGGAGCTCAATTTTCAGTCTCTGTGCTGCTGTGAAATGAACACGCCGGTTTGTTAATGCACGCGAATGCAAACACCGGTCTTCGTCCATGAAATGCGCTGCTGATGGCTCCGTCTTAATCGCACCGCAGATATTAAGGAAGCAGTGAAGCACAGACGGATGCGTTAATGGCGTGCAAGAGTCAATTTATCTGGTTTGTTTTGCTGACGGAGGTTTCTGTGAGCGTGTCAGCAGATCGAGGAGCCGGCTGCAGCGTGCTTACTCACGGCTCAGCCGCTGCAGGCTAAATGACTCGCACGGAATTGATTTCTGGCCCGGGTGTGAATGAAAAAGATTGAAACAATATGGAAGCGTGTGACTGTGTGTGTGTGTGTGTGTATTAGATGGGAGAGCTGAGATAAAGCTAAGTAACTGTTACCACCCAAAACAGCTGAATGTTGTTTTTCTTTAACAGTCTACTGAATGTTTTGTTGTCAAAAAGTCATTCATTGTTCTTTTTATCCATTAATTGTTACTATAACGATGTTGTGAAGCGTCCATGCCACTAGCTTCTCTTCTGATTTAGCGCCTACAAACACTCATCCAGGTCATTTTTGTCTCTTTCTCTTCTTACTTTCTTGTCCTGGAAATTTACATCTTCACCACCAAAAGTGAACACTGAAGACTCCATCCAATAATTGTTCAATAAGCAACAGAAAACTTCACCATATCGATGGTTATATATCTGGGCAGGCAGTTCTGAAGGCTACTGAAAACCCCGGTTGCTAGGCAAAACAGGCAAAACGCGCGGAACCTGGTTACGCCAGTAAATAAGCCTCCCAAATGACTCACTCTGCGTGCGGACACTGGTTAAAAACAGAAAAGTTAAAACACGAATGACAAGTGGGAAATTTATGTTCAAAAGAGAAAAGAGAGGATTTCTGTCGCAGTGATTAAGCCAAATGCAGGCACTGCTTTAGCCTGAAGCCAAATTGTCAGCTAAAATTGACAATCATCTTGGTGAAGGGCATGCAGAACACTTGATTAGTGGTTGGTTCATGGGTTACAGGCACGCAGCCCAACCTGCTCCTCAGGAGGCCGAACCTGAGGGATCCCTGGGTGACCCCATGAAGTTAGGTGCTGCTGAGCTTTCTTCCAAGTGGCAGGCCTCAAGTGGCTGTAATGGCGCTTGCTTGTATTGTGGGTAGGTCGGTCATAGGCTGGTGTCATCTCCGGGAGGAGAACCTGTGATGACCTGTATCTCCACCCCTTAACATATAGGTCTTTTAATTTTGGCCATATTCACCTAGGCAGGGTGTAGAGTTATAGAGCAGCAGATCATTATGTTGGTAGGGGATAGTGAAGCAACAGGGACTATCAGTGCTCTTGTTTTTATATTTCATTCTGGTTGCAGCACTGGATGGATGACCCTTGGAGTCAGGGCCTATAACCAATCAGACGGTGCGATGTCATGCTTCAACTGGGCCAACATACTGGAAGCCCAACTTTCTATGTAAGTCATGTGCCAGTGCTACAACTATGGTTAGGGTTTCTGTGGTTTCTCCAGCAACACTGGATTGGTTAACCCTCTTTGGTTTGGTGTGGTGTTCTCAGTGTCGCCAGAATTTTCTTAAGGGTTTTCAATCTTCATCACTGACACCCTCAGAACCTTGATGAATTCTGCATTTAAATGTGCCTTCAGAAGTCGAAAAGTGTTCTCTAAGTTAGATTCATAGTGTATCTATCTGATTTGCATCAGGGCAGGAAATGAGTTAAAGGCTATGTATAACCCTCCCTAAGGACACTAAGAATACCCTTTAATGCCACTTTTGCTTAATAGATGCTCCAGCGGTCTTTCAGTCCTTCATAAAAGAGGTCCTCTAGGGATCCCTAAAACATTTTTACTTTTGTTTATGTGGACAATATTTTGGTTTTCATGAACTCACTGGACGAACATGTTTACATGTGCATCGACTGCTGCAACTTCTCTTAAAAACCAGCCTTTTTGATAAGCTAAAGAAATCCCAGTTTCACATAACCACAGTTTTTTTCTAGGCTTTATGACTTTCCAAGGGAACTTAAGCAACTGAGAGTGACCAAGGTCCGTGCTGGTTCACTTAGTCTAACGAATCTTGGGTTTTGGCAACTTTATCAAGAATTTTATTTGGAAATTTAGTATCTTGACAGCCCTTCAGTGCTCTGAGTAAGAGGACCACTAGGGATTTAAGTAGACAAAAGAGGCACAACAAGCCTTCAAAACGCTTAAGAACAGGAGACAACTGCCCCAGATATCAACTGCCTATGAATGCCAAATATGGAGATTCATTTTATAGTAGAGGTTGGTGGTCCAGATGTGGGTAGCTGTCCTCTCCCAGTGCGCAGGTCCTGACCAGAGGTTGCACCCCTGTGCATACTTCTCCCATCACTTGACTTTATCTGAAGTGAACTATGATATCATGACAACATAAACATATAATTATGATATAATAACTATGATAGGGCCAAACACTAATTTCTTATTTGGACAGATCACAAGAACCTGGCGTATATTCAGGCAGCAGAATGTATATAACTTTGAAAGGTCAGTCGTTTCTTTTTTTTTGCCTGCTTTAATTATCTGTCGCTGTATAGACAAATTTCAACAAATGTAAACCTGGTCTGCTGTCAGGACAGAAGCCAGACTCAAGAGAGGGCCCTTCAAGTAAGCTTTATGTGCCATTGGCGCGCTTGGGGCCACACAGGAAACCCTGGAGATGAGAAATTCTACATCAACATTTCTGGTGGGCCGGGATGGACAAACCTCTGGATGTGTGTGGGGTACTTTGTTCAGGGCAGTCATTAAACATAATGTGGCTTATGTCACCTCCTGCCCATACCCACCCGCACATGGTCCCATTTTTTATTTGATTTTGTTAAAGGGCTACCAGCAACCCAAGGGAATACAGTAATATCAGTTATTATGGATCGCTTTTTCAAAGCATGTACAGTAAGTTCATCCCCCTACCTAAACTTTCTTCAGCCAGGGAAATGGGGCAGCTACTTCTTCAGCACAGGGTTTGGGTTCACAGCCTACCAGAAAACTTGGTTTTAGATTAGAACCCAGACAACTCACCAGTTGATGCTGGAAAACCTTTTGTATCCTCTTGCGGGCTACATTCAGCCTGTCTTCTGGCTTTCATAGAGAATCTAATGGATAGGCTAAAAGGGTCAACCAAGATCTAGAGCACTCCCTCAGGTGTTTGGCATCCTCTAACCCCTTTTCATGGGTGGAACATCTGATCTTGTGAGTATATGCACAACACCCTGTGGCACTCGTCGTTGGGCATGCCACCATTTGAGTGCCAGTTTCATTTTCTTCTAATATTCTATTTGGACAAGAAATGTGAAGTAGTGGTCCCCAGCATGATTGGTGTGACACTGCTGCAGGGCCTGGGAGAGAGGGCCACATGCAGAGGGCCACATACAGCTAATCAGTAGAGGGCCCACAGTTTCAACCATGGCATGGGTATGGTTGGCCATTAGGAAACTTCCATTGTAAATGGAGTCCAAGTTTGGCACTCTCGCTGCATGCCCGGCTTTCATGTCTAAGGCTAATGCCATTCTACTGCAATTCCCTGACAAACCTTAAACAACCAAACTGCTTTACATAATTGATGGAGCCCCAGGATTTATGGTTTGATAATACGCACAAATACTCCCACTTCTCCCCACAATACACCGTCCCTTCTAAGTCTGCACTGAAATCCCCATACACGTTCCTTAGCACTCAGTTACATCTTGTGCCACCTCCCTTTCTAGATTACTCACATTTCCTAATATGTTTACAGTGACATTTCACTATACATGTAATCCTTCAAATGAGCAGTTACTATAAAAAGAAAGAATGAAAAAAGAGAAATATGCAAGTAAAAGAGAAAGTTCCCTGTCAAAAAGAAGACAATTCAAAGAAACAAGCAGGATAAAAGAAAAAAGAAGAAATTAAGAAAACAAGTAGAAAAATAGAAAAACACAATATGTTTAACACAATTTAAATCCTGCAATTAAATTCCCTGAACAACACAGTACGTAAATACTGTATTTCATTTTTCATTTTTGTCTTCCTTCCAGTTTTACTGTGTTCACCAAGTATTAAATAGTCTTTACATTTTTTAAATATTCTTTTGCTTTTTTGTATTCACTTGTAATGAAAACTATTTTTATATGTTGAAATCATTTTATTATTTTTTCATTTAATGAAATAGTTCTATTTAATAAAAAAAATACTTTTTTTATTTAACTTTTCTTTATATAAAATTACTTCCTTCCTTTCTTTCCTTCTTTTTTTGCACTCTACCTCATAGGAGTGCCTTAAGTAGATAAAAAAATCTTTTATTTTTAGTTGAATTATTTTTTAATTTCAGGTTTTTGTTTGATGCCCACAAAAATTCTTAAATAAAAAATAATTATTACAAATTAAAAAAGTTTTTTTTTAACCAAACATTTAAATAAAAGTTAATCTGGTAATAAGAGTAACAATGATTTATGATTTTTGTATTGACCTCAACGCACACCCCCACCCGCCCCATCTCTAGTTTGCAAACCAAACTGCATAAGCAATGCTCGGGCGTCCCTCAGGGCTCAGCTCTAGATCCGCTTTTATTTTTACTTTAACACAAACCACAAGCAGTCATGATGATGGAAGTCTGCTGAATACACACTTAGGGTCTGGAGACCTCGAGAGTCCACCAGTGTCTGTTTAACCAACACTTCATACAACTCACAAGTGTGTGTTGGTGTTTGTGTGCGTGTGTGTCTATGCGTGTTTTCTTGTGAGTCATACCTGATGTAAGCAGTTTCATCACACTTTACAATACATTTCAGAGCATTGCACCATGTAGCGCCGCAAACACAGAACACACACACACACACACACACACACACACAAATACAACTGTTTCTTTGTATATCAAGTTTAACACAAGACAATGTCACAAAGCAACTTTACCAAAATGTTTACATTTCCACTTGAAGTTTTTAATTAATAAGTTTGCACCTAATGAGTGAGGTGTAGGTAGTGAGGAAAAACACCCTGACACAACATGAAGAAGAAACCAGGAGAGGGACCAGACTTAAAACGGAAACCACCTTCATCTAGGTGACACTGTTATTTCTAAATTACAGCACACACACACACACACATATAAACACACACACAGTACATCACAACATAAAGCTTGATTTGTTTTACCAACTGTTCATAAACCCTGACCAGCACCGCTTAACAAAAGAAGAACAAATATAAATCCACGGAGACTGGATCAAAATTCAATTACACACACTGCGAAAACACACACTCCTTATCACTCAATTACACTCCGGCACTCCATTACAGACGGGTCTGTCTGAGCCGCCATCATGAACAAACGCCAGACGCAATTAAAAATGCTCTGATACAAGAGCTCTTCACTTCTTAGGAAGCAAAACACAGAAAGTAGTCACTTAATAAAAACCTCCACAGAGCAGTTTAATGAAACCGAAGGAAAAAAACACTGAAGCTGAGCAGAGCTGTGCGTGGCTACGTGACTCATTAGCATAATTAATTAAAATTCAAAGTTTTATCTATAATTGAAATCACAATTCAATGGAAAAAAGCGCATATTCTAGTACATATGTTATGGTTTCTATAATAACGGCTCGTTCACAGTGACTTGCGTGACAAGTGTGACACATACACACGAACAGAAGGAGTCTCCAGTATCAGCAGGTCGGGGTTAAACTGTAACCCTAAAGTTGCAGTTACATTTTTTACGAGAGTTTATAGTGTTCAACAACATCAAATTCATAAAAAGTGCAGCTCTGTAATAAATAAATAAATAAATAAATAGATTCTGTGAACACAATGATAAATCTGAAGAGGTTGCCAGACACATTGCTTTTGCATTTGATTTTAATATCAAACACACAATAAACACAATCCTGCCTTTACAAGAAAATGAATTCAGAGTTAAAGATGGAAGTTCACAAGTGACATTAAAGCTTTACCACTGACACTGGAGACTCCTTCTCATCCTTATATCAGCATCTATATTTTATTTTCATCTATTGTTTTAATCGTGTCTTGTTTTCAAGTTCCATCATGTTACGTTTTGCAGCAAGTCATTAAAAAGGTGTATTTCTGTCGGTGTTTCGCTCCCCATTTTCTATCTGTGATTCAAATTTAATTAAGGACAAATCTACTGAAACTACTGTACGGAATGTGTTGTTGTAATACTTTTCGCCATCAGTGTACAGTATGTAATGTGAGTCTGGATGTGTACCTAACATTCCCTGACTTTATACTGAATTTATGTATTGATTCATTCTGTTTTTAAACACACACACACACACACACACACACACACACACACAATGCTTTGGCTTAAACATGAATAAATAAATAAATAAATAAATAACACGGCTTCCCAGGACGAGGTCAGGGGTCAAACTTAATGAAAGTATTAAATTTAAATGAGGTGTGACATACTAGAGGCCAACTTCGTGTCTTATTGTGTAATAAACTCAGGATGGAGTCAACAGGATCACGTCACCAATGTAAATGAATGAATAAAGTAAAAACATAAAGAATGTCAAAGGTCATGTAGAGGTCAGAGCTTGAACAATGTATTTCAGCATTAAGCCAGCGAATAATATAAACAAAACTAGTGCAAGTACACATGGTTGGCGGTTAAAGAGTTTATAGAAACTGTTAAAATGTTAAATCCAATAATAATCTGCTGATCTTTAATGTAATCACTGATATTATTATTATTATTATTGTTATTATTATTATTATTATTATTATTATTATTTGAGGTTGAAGCCCACGTACATGTCTGTGTGTCTCTGTACAGCAGAACTCTCTGTCTAACTTATTAATACAAAGAAATCCCATTCTGTAAGGTTGAGTATCTTATGCCTTGTTTACACTAAGTTGTCCTTCTTTGGTGCTCAGACAAATACACTCCCTGTTCGGTAATCGGAGAGTGAATCACAGATGAGAAATGGAAAAAGTAGATAAAAGGATAAAGATGAAGTTTTGTCTTAAAACCACTCCAGCGTGTTAAAATTCACTTATACCACTTCAGCGCTGTTATTTCAGTTTCGACACATAACTGTTCATAACATCACTTTTACTCTACATTAAGACTTCACTGATGGTGCAGATTAAACTTCAGGCAGAAATCTAAGGACTGACAAAGTCTCATTACATTCGGTCCAGACAGTTTTGTGTGATGCTGCGACAGAATCTGGCTGGACAGACATACAGACATACAGACACACAGACAGATAGTTTCTGAGACTGGTTCCTGGTCCTTCAACATTTGAAACATAAAGATATCATTGAAAGAGCGATGTAGAGACAAAACCTGTCTTATATTTATTTATATAACATTTTAAATTGTCTTATTAGTGTGAACTTTAACATAGCTAAGGCTGTAAGTAATTATATATAAGGTACGTGATATTAAAGGATAAAAATATTGTGTTGATGTTTTTATGTGTACTCTGTCCTCTGATACACACTTGGACCTGCTTAATGAGCTGACCTGCTGAATCCGGTGTGTGTGTGTGTGTGTGTGTGTAATGAGGTGGGGATGGTAAGCTCAACGCACTCTCTATACACACCTATGAGGACGGTGCAGACCTGTTAGCTGTTGAGATTTTGTCCACAATCTTCAGTTTAACCTCTGAACCATTAGTGTTAAATATTAACATTAAATACGAGCTATCGGTTTTTAATGTAGAGTGGGAGGGGCTAATGCAGGGCGGAGTTTTCCCAAACTCATGCGTTGAAAATCTCTTAAAATCGAAATATTTAATAAATTATAAATGGAATGCACAAAGTCCTAAAGTTTAATGTTTATGACGATTTTATTTAGACTAAAACAAAGTTCATTCTTAAAGAGGTTTAATTTAACACCAAAACGAATAAATTATGAATAGAAATATTAAAAAAGTAGAAAAATTATGTTTTTATCGTCAGCTTTAGAAATGTTTGATTACAGAAGAAGTGCATTATGCAAGCTAAGTTATCTAGGAAAAGCTGGGACAAATCAAAATCGAACCTACATTGAGAAACTGCAAGCTAACTTTGCTAGCTTCGCTATTTCTTTTCCTCTGCTAAGATAAAAATAAAGCTCTAACATAGCAAGAGAAAAAGTCACTAAGCTAGTGAGTCAATGCTAAGTAATGAAGCAGAAGTTAACCTAGCAAGGTAAAGCTAAGCTACAAAGTGAAAGCTAACCTAGTGACTGAAAGCTAAGTTATAAAACCTGAGCTAATGTAGCGAGCGTGGCGAGTGTGTAACCCTGTCAGTAGGTGTTTGTCACATGAAGGCTGTCTCTCGGTTCTGCGTTGTTGTATTTGGTCTCAGACAGTCCACCTGTCAATCACGTCACGTCAGTAGAATGCTAGGCCACGCCCACCCTGCTGCAGGCTGAGACACGTCTAACTTATTAAATCCAGATGTTCCTAGAGCATTAGATGAATATCAGACATGTGCTTCCACATAGGTGTGTAGTTTCAAGTCAAAATTTAGTTAAAAATATTCGCTCGTCTTGCGGAACACTCGCAAACCGTGTTACTCGCAATCCGAGGTTTCACTGTAACTGCTTGTCTCACCTTTGGCGGCAACAACTGCATTCGAGCGTTCGCTCTAGGGAATTTTGTCCCGCTCTTCTTTGCAGAATTTTTTTTTTGGAATTCAGCCACATTGGAGGGTCTTTGGAGCTTTTTTTTTTGGAGGGTTTTTGCTTCCTAATTACACCAAACTGACGGATGTATTTTTAAGTGAACTGAGAATCTTATTATTCCAGAAACATTAAATTAAACACTCCACTGTCACTCACTCCCTCATCATCATCTATACCACTTTGTCCTGTAAGTGGAGGAACCAGAGGAAACCCAGGAGAACATGCAACCTCCATGAACACAGACCCCGAGGTGGGAATCGAACCCAAAACCTGAAGGTGCGAGGCAGCAGCACTAACCATTACACCACCACTGAACATTTTATTTCTCAGCAAATCTGGTTTTTAACTAAACAACTTTTGTATTCAGGTGTTTAATTAAATATGAACATATTACACTTTTTTAGATTATTAATTGTAATTAATTATAATGAATAAAAAAGGAATAAATAATCATCGGTGTTGTGTTTTCGTTCTCTGTACACCGACATCCAGATGCATGTTAGTTTTCCTGCTTCTCTCCCACTCTGCCCCTTCTCATCTCTCTCTCTCTCTCTCTCTCTCTCTCTCTCTGTCAGAACAGAATTGCATTCCTCCACTCTTGACCCTACATCTCATCTCTTATCTGTTTTCTTTTTTATTTCTTTGTGAGTTGTTACAGAGTGAAAATAAGAAAATGAGATGAGCGGAGAGACGCCACGTCAGACAACGTCTGGAGAGAGAGGACAGGAGAAAATGTTATTTAAACAGCGGAGATAAGAAAGAAACTCACACATACACACACGCGCGGCTGCTAATGTCTCCGGAGTGTGACAGCTGTGACAGGAAGTAAGGAAATGAACAGATGTGAAAGAGGAAAAAAAAGCAGCCTGATTGGATTTTCTCTTCTTTTCCACACGGAGTGTTTAAGGCGTTTAGTTTATAGATTCGGACACAATGGGAAACTTTTAAAGTGAATTGGACATCAACTGTTATTACTTTTTTGTATCGTATGTGTGTGTGTGTGTGTGAGTGTGTGTGTGTGTGAGTGATGATGAGGTCCTATAGACACTAATACACTGTGTTATAATGGAGGTTCCTCAGGGTTTCTCTCAGGGTTCCTCAGCCAGAGGGAACATCTACAATCACACACATCACTGAGAGAGAGAGAGAGAGAGAGAGAGAGAGAGAGAGAGATGAAAGTATACATAGTCAAATAGTGTTGGATGGAAGCAAGAAAGGGCATGGAACAATGGATGGATGGACAACTGGACATATTTATAGATTTAGATATAATTTGACAGCTTGTCAGATGAATGGATGGATGGATGAGCAGTTTGTCAGATGAATGGATGGATGGATGATTGGCGTAATAGATGAGCCACTGGACAGACGGATGTATAGACAAATGATTGGACGGATGGATGGACAAAGGAGTGGATTATTTAATGCACTAATACGAACCAATATGTAAATGGAGTGATGGAAAGAGAGAGTAAGAGATTTATACACAGCCAGGAAGACAGAATCAGATGAAAAGATGAAGAGAGACAAATGCTATTAGACAAATTGATGGACAGCTGGAGAGTTGGATGGATGGATGGATAGACAACTGGACACTTCAATGGATGGATGGAGAAATGGATAGATCAATGCACGTTCAGGTGGATGAACAAAAATGTGCATGGATGGATTGATGGGATGAAGGAGGAAGAGGTTTATACACAGCCAGGAAGTCTGACTCAGATGGGTAGATGAAAAAAGATGAAGGGAGAACCAGTCGGTCAGATGAATGGATGGACGGATGTGTGGATGGTTGAGTTTGTCAGATGGATGATTGGAGAGATGGATGAAGGGTTAGATGGCTGTACAGTTGGATGGAAGGATGGAGGGATTAATACACATTCAGATGGATGAACCAATATGTACTGTAGAAGGATGGAGTGATGGAATGATAAAGGAAGAGATTTATACACAGCCGGGAAGACAGAGTCAGATGGGTAGAGGGAAAGATGAAGGAAGAGACAGACGGTCGGACGGACGGACGGATGGACGGATGAATAGATAAAATAAATAATTGTGTAGGAAACACGCAAACACAAGGATACACACACTCACACACACACACACATTTCTACACTTTAGATACACACTTTCGATACACATAACACCTCACACTTCACTTCACACACACTACACACACACTCAGCAGAGCACACTTTACTTCCACACACAAACACACACTTTACACACACTGCAGTGTAGGTGTAAGAGTCGGAAAACAGTTTTGTATGATTTATTTCAATTCTGCGTTGTTTCTCCGAGACACATCACTCCCACACACACACACACACACACACACACACAGAGCTGATATGTGGAGTATAGAGAGGAGTCTCCAATCCTGGGCTGAGCTCGGGCCCTTACCTTAGTGGAGGAAGTGCTGGTGTCGATCTTCATCTGAGTGGCGACGAGAACCGACATCACGTACAGAGTCTCAGTCCTCCGCTAGTTAGAGAGGTGTGTGTGTGTGTGTGTGTGTGGGTGAGAGAGAGAGAGAGAGAGAGAGGGATTGTAATTGGAAAAGTCCACTAGCAGGTCTTGTTCTCTTGCTCTCTATTTATTCATCATTTCTTTGAATCCCTCTATCACTCCGTCTCTGTGATGTGATTCCTCCACACCCGCATCTCTCTCGCTCGTTTACTATCTCTCTATTACTCTCCCCCTCTCCGTCTCTCTCTCTCTTTCTCTCTCTCTCCCCACTCCCGCGTTCTCTGAAGCGTGAGGTGAACCACTTGTAAATTCTGGGCAGACTTTACAAAACACACACACACACACACACACACACACACACAAAGTACGGAAAGCCTGCAAATGGATTTGGCAGTGTAGAAACAGAGATTGGGTTTGTATACCTTGTGTGTGTGTGTGTGTGTGTGTGTGTGTGTGTGTTTACCCTGGTGGGGTGTGATGATGATTCTAATCTATCACTAGCGGTTAGCAGTTAGCTGATGATAAAGTACGGGTGATATTTTATGCGGGGTGTAAATATAAAGCCGACAGCTGAGAACACACACACACACACACACACACACACTCAGAGTTGACCTGGTCCTGGGAGTGTGTGTGATAAAGTGTAAGGTGTGTTTGTGTAGCAGAGAGAGGAGTCGAGGCCGGTGATCCTCCTGAGCTCAGCTTTAATAAACTTCAAACACTCAGTGTGTAACAGATCGCCTCTGATCTCCTGAAGGATAAAGTCAAACACATTGTAACAAACAGCTGTGTGAAGGAACACACACCTCCCTGTTTCACACGCGTCACTGCGGCTTTGTTCCATCTGTCTGTCTGTCTAACTGTCTGTCTGACTATTAAATATATCTGTCTTACTCTTTCTCTTATTTGTCTGTTTATCTGTCTGTCTGTCTTTCCACATTGCTGTTAAAAAAGGACTTGTTATATATATATTTTTATAAATCACACTTTCTAACCGATCGAGGTGACCTTAAACAGGCCGTTTATGCTCCAAAAACCCTCCAATGTGGCTGAATTACAAAAAAACAATTCTGCAAAGAAGAGCGGGACAAAATTCCCTACAGCGAACGCTCGAATGCAGTCGTTGCCACCAAGGGTAAGACAAGCAGTTACAGTAAAACCTTGGATTGCGAGTAGCGCGGTTTGCGAGTGTTCCGCAAGACGAGCAAAGATTTTTAACTAAATTTTGACTTGAAAAACGAAAAAGTCTTGGTTTATAAGCACGGTGTATCATGTATCACGCATTCGCTTCTTGTTTTGATGCCGAGCGTCACATGATCACAACTGAGCCAACGTTTTTTTTTCTCTCTTGTGCTGCGGAATTGTGGGTAATCGACTCCCCTGCTGGGTCTTAGTGCGCGTCTCTTACTGGTATAATCAACATCCGTGCACGCGTGTACTGTTTACTACAACACTGTGACCGTGTGTGTGTGTGTGTGTGTGTAAAACATATTTTATTTTGTGTCTGTATGCGTGTGTGTACAGCGCACATGTAAAGCAAAGTCTCATTAGAGAGGTTAAAGATCCATTTCCTCTTTCTGCTCAAGCCTGATCTTTGTGTGCACACGTCCCCCCCACACACACACACAAACAGAGACCCCTCTTACTTTTGCTTTCCCACACACAGTCTTTCTCTCTGCTCTACACAGAAACTCTGCTCTGTCGTGATTCTTTTCAAAGGTAAAGTGCAGGTTAATTTGTTTTATTTTAACTTTACAGCAGTGATTCCGTTAGTGTGTCGCTCAATCGAGTGTCATTAGAGAGATTTCTTGTTTATTTTTTCAATAAAACAGTGTTACTGTTGTGTGCACACGTGTGTGTGAAAAGACGGGAGGAAGGGTAACTATGTAAGATGAGAAGGGGGAGAGGGGAGCTTACTTCAGCTTCACACACACACACACACACACACACACAGAAACAAATGGAAACACTTATCTGTCTGGATTTATTTGTACTTTTTTAAAGGTAAAGTGCAGATTAATTTGTTTTATTTTTACTTTATAATTTGCGTTAATTATTTTTATGTATTTATTTTTTGTTTCCTGTATTTTTTATGGGGGAAATTGAGTTCGTTTCTGGGACAAATTATGCTCGTAATCCAAGGTTCCATTATATTAGGTTTAGGGGACAATTACTTTTTCACACAGGGTCAGAAAAATAAAAATAAAAAAAACCCAGAAAGGTTCAAATCTATCGATTTATTTATTTATTACTTGTATCTGCACTTCAGAATGTAAGTGGTGTTTCTCAGACAGATCTTAATTACAGTTTTAGATGTTATAGCTTTTGCAACAATTATTAATTAATTAATTAGTTGGTTAATTTATTTATCCTCTTTGTACAAAAACAAACAATTCCTCAAAACAGAATATTCACAAACCTGTGTGTGTTTGATGTCTGGGATGAATACACACCCACACTGATCTACAGGAAGCACTGCAGCATGTTGTGTCATCTCTCTCTCTCTCTCTCTCTCTTACACACACACACACACACACACACAGGACTTTAACTTTCTCCTCTACGTCTCTTATTTCATGGTGTTTTTATTCTATTATTTCCCACGAGGCTCAGCGTGAGGCTCACTCCCTCCATAAAGTCTACTAGATGACGTGTGCAGGAGCTTACACACACACACACACACACACACACACACACAGATCGGGTGTATTGTGATTCGAAATAATCTGAGATCTTTTCTGAACAGCTCTGATGTTCTTCACAAACCTGAAAATGTTTAGAATGATATGTGTGTAGGTACGACCACAGTGCAGAGCAACCGTACTGGAGTTCTGGTACAAGGTGGGATTCATTCATTAACTTAGATGTTAATGTTAAGGTGTGCAGAAATTAGCGGGAGTCGAGGTGTACAGTGCTTCCCCTTACGGGTCACAAACTTGAGAAACTGGTTTAATCAACATTGTTTCTTCTGGATCCATCAACCTGAAAACATTGATCTGTCTCTCCCACACACACACCCTCACACACTCTCTCACCCACTGACATACTACAGAAAATAAGAAAGAATTTTGCTACAATGTCACGGCCCGCGGTTTGATCAGGCGGAGCTTCACGGCGTCCCTGAGCCACTTTCAACCTCCATATTTCCCTGCAGGCCGCCCCGAAGGCTACCTGCGTCCATCTTTATTGAGTTCTGCATGGCCAACTGTGTAGAAAAATGGAAAAGAAAACGTCCTGACAAGGTTCTCCCTTCTCTCCTGTGTGTGTGTGTGTGTTGGGG
Organism: Clarias gariepinus; assembly: GCF_024256425.1. Classification (NCBI taxonomy): domain Eukaryota; kingdom Metazoa; phylum Chordata; class Actinopteri; order Siluriformes; family Clariidae; genus Clarias; species Clarias gariepinus. Next base: position 50,189,720 of record NC_071100.1, on the reverse strand, counting down.
GGGTTGTGGAATGGATATCATGCTCGTTCACTCGCTCTCTCGCTCTCCTGAGAGCCAGGTTGATGAAATTCAGGGGGAGATTTATGGAGGTGTTTTAGGAGAAGTGTGAAACGGCTCGCTCGGAAAAATAGCCGGAGAAAGAGGCGATGCGGGACACGGTGTACCTCAGGACAGGGTCTGTGTTCAGCCTAAACCCTGTAGACCAGAAACTCCCAAATTTAGTATGGCGACATTCGGTGCTAAGTTTAAGACAAATGAAGAATGATGTGAAATTTAGATCAAACTTAATTACAAAATTGAGAACCATGCCTGCAGTACCGTCACAGCCCACCAGGCCTATACTTAAAGAACCCTTGCTGTAGTGTTCCACCTAAACCATAGGATTTGAATCCAAACACCCTGCATACATACAAACGGTTCACAGTCATTTATAAGTCACTGAATCACTGAGTCGTTTAATAAAAAGCCCGTTTTCTCCACCACTGTGTCTGATTTCCATCACAGCAGGGTCTGTGCGATTTAGACCTCCGTACATATACTCAGCAAAAAAAGAGACGTCCTCTGACTTTCAACTGTTTTTACTTTCAGTAAACTTAATGTGTAAATATTTGTATGAACACTAAAAGAGTCAACACCATAAGACATAAACTAAAAATGTTTCCCAATGTGTCCCTGAATGAAGGGAGGCTCAAAATCAAAAGTACCAGTCAGTATCTGGTGGCCACCAGCTGCTTGAAGTACTGCAGTGCATCTCCTCCTCATGGACTGCCTATTGCGGACAGTCTGAGCACTGATGGAGGGATTGTGTGTTCCTGGTGTGACTCGGGCAGTGGCCATCCTGTACCTGTCACGCAGGTGTGATATTCGGATGTACCCATTCTGTGCAGGTGTTGTTACACGTGGTCTTCCACTGCGAGGATGATCAGCCGTCCTTCCCTTTTCCCTGTAGCGCTGTCTTAGGCGTCTCACGGTGCGGACATGGCGATTTATCGCCCTAGCCACATCAGCGGTCCTCATGCCTCCCTGCAGCATGCCTAATGCACGTTCACACAGATGAGCAGGAACCCTGGGCATCTTTCTTTGGGTGTTTTTCACAGTCGGTAGACAAGTCTCTTTAGTGTCCTGCGTTTTTAGAACTGTGACCTTAAATGCCTACTTTCTGTAAGCTGTTAAGGTCCTAATGACCATTCAACAGGTGCATGTTAATGAATTGATTATGGTTAATTGAACATGCATGGGAAATATTGTTTAAACCCTTTACAATGAAGATCTGTTTGGATTTTATTTGGATTTTTACAACATTATTGTTGAAATAAACAGTCCTGAAAAAGGGGCATTTCTTTTTTTGCTGCATATAGCAAAAAAATATATATCTATGTCTCATGTTAAAAAAAGTGTTACTTTTCAGCGTCTGTATGTCAGATTGCTTAACAGCATTTACACTTTCACCCGGGTCATGCAGAGCAAACCGAACGCAGGACACGAAACGCTAACAAGTGCAGGTTTTCCTTCTGCCTTACCTGACAACTCTGTCTTCTGTTTAACAAAAAACAAGATGAAAAGATTAAAGGATGGGATCTGAGAAGATATAACGAAGCGATACTAAAGTACTGTAGCTAAGAAGGTGGGCATCTTGGACTCCGGCGCGTGTACACTGGATTGTTAAAAAAAGTGTGTAGTTGATGTGTAGGGAGATGTTTATGTAATATTTATGGAAGGAGTCTCCAGTGTCAGTGGTAAGGTGGTAACAGTAAGCTTTCTTACGACTTTTGTACAATCACACTTTTTTTGTGGTTTGTTTCCAACAGACTTAGACTTGGCTACATTAAATGTGACTATAAATGGATAAAATTACAAATTAGTAATTAATAAATGAGTTAAAGGTTTTAATTGTTGAAAAGCTCCAGTGGTGTAAGAGGAATAAAACTCTTCAGGATGTGCTTTGGTCTGGAAATTATTATTTTCCTCTGATAGCACAACACACAGGTCATTTCTTTTCGCTCGTGGCTCTATTCACAATACAGTATAATACAGTGTATATATAGACCAGAGGTTCTCAAACTTAATATTCAAAGGTTCAAATCTGATTTCTATTCAAGGTAAAAGGTCCTGGATGATCAGGGATGAGGAAGTGACTTTTTTTTCTAACTTGCTTATAAATTACAAGCGGCCTACATTCATGTTTAAGACCAAACTATTTCAGGAAAAAATGGAAAAAAACGGCACTGCTTGAATTGCAATCAGATACAAAGCAACTCGAGTTCAAGTGTCAGAAACATTCAAAATAGAGCAAAAGTAATGGCACTTATTTTTATCACTTAAAAGTAACTTGCCTGCAAATTGTTGCTTGTGAACCTGAGCAGTTCCAACTTTAAACATTACAAAATTTACATGTGTCTTAGAAACTATTTTTACTACAAGAGAAAAATCAAACCAAATAAGCAAAGTGTACTTGTTTCGATGAATGAATGAACTGATTGAACAAACTGACCTTAAAGGGCAACACAACAACACACTGGAATGTCGCGTTCTCCTTCTTTCCAAAGTGCTCGTGTGCTTGTGCTCTTGTGGCATCAGTTGTTGCTAAGTAACCCTGAGTGTCATGATGGTGTCGCTCTCTACTGTGAGCACGCTTGTTGCGCGTCTCCATGTAAGATTCAAGACAAAATTGAGCAAAAGATGCCAGATATAAACAGTCAAAACACACGTATGAGAAATGTCACGATCCGACTTCAGTCAGCTGCCCAAACCTTGGCACAAAAGGGCGTGGTCACTGGACGGAGACACTGATGTTTTCTTTGCACATTAGGGTTGTGACGTTCTCACCACAGGGTGACGTGATGACAGAACCTGAAATTTTTGAACGGGCGCCTCTTAGCGACCCTGAACTCTCTCTCATACGCTCAGCGTACACATTAACCTTAATATCAGGACAGGATCGCGTCACGCTCTCCAAATAGACTACACTGCGTACACTTTACAGTGTGTCTGGATTGAGATCAGAGTCTGGACTTTGAGAAGCCCTGCGGCAGACGATACACTTATACACACTCATTATTATTATTATTATTATTATTAGTATTATTTTTATTATACAAGTGAAAAATACAGTCTGAAGTTTTCACCAAACAGAACGTTGAAAGGGAAGTTGCCAAAGAGCTTTTACCCTCGCAGCGCTATAAATCCCGGGGACAGAATTCCGACAGAAATTGTTCCAGAATGTGCGTAAGTGATGGCGGGTAACCTTTCTGTCGGCTGTAAATCGCGCCCGGGGATTAATATGAGTCGAATAAATGAGCTGTATAAACCTGCCGGATCCCTGCGAGCAGCCGTGAAGGAAACTGAACGCATTAGAGCCAGGCAGGAAGTTTAAAGGTTATGATTAACGATGGCCGTGGGGCAGCGAGGACTCGCCGGGGCTCAGGGTTCAGCTCGGTCCCCAGACCCCAGATAAATTAAAGCAAATATGTTACGTTACAGATGGAAATATGGGCACCGGGGTGAAAAGCAAACAAAGAAATAAGTCACCTTTTTTTCATTTCCTGTGACATTTGTACTATTAGTGCGAGGCTGAGCAGGAGGCAAATGTCAAGCGCGCGGTCAGGATCGCTCGGTACAGAGTCCGGATCTGCTCACGCAGCGCTTTTACTTCCTTCAGGACAAATCAGTTCGTTTTAAAGACAGGAAATTTTTTTATGAGCATGAAGGAACTACAAAGCCAGTTTTTAAAATGTTTTTCCGTCTCCAGTTTCAAACTGCGTGATTAGACTGGTCTTTGTACAAGATCACAAATAAACCTTTACATTTATTCTCTATCTTATTTCTCCATATTTATTCTCCAAATGTTACAACATTGTAAACTATTCTGACTTTATTCTGCAGATATTAGGACTTTTGTCCTGAAGTAAAACATGTTTATTCTCAGAAGTGTGATTTTATCTTTTTATCTCAGCGTTATGATTTTATTTCACCAAATGTCACAACTTTATTCTCAAGTTTTAAAAACAGAGTTAAGCAGCTCTTTCCCATGTAATGTTAATGAGTGACCACACACACACACACACACACACACACACACACAGGAAAGTAATTCAGACGTCAGTGCCGTGGCTGCATCAGTGATCGTCGCCTCTTTGCAAATCACTCGAGCAGGAAAAACCAATTTCTCAGATCAAACACATCTACTGCATTCAAATATCCAAACCAGCTCACACACACACACACACACACACACACACACACACACACACACACACACACACACACACACACACACACACACACACACAGGTGGATGTGGCTACATTTTTTTAATTCACCTTACAGACAGACAATGATAAAAAGACAGACAGAGAGACAGACAGAAAGTGATAAACAGATGGAAAGACAGACAGAAAGTGATAGACAGATGGAGAGACAGACAGAAAGTGATAGACAGATGGAGAGACAGGCAGAAAGTGACAGACAGATGGAGAGACAGACAGAAAGTGACAGACAGATGGAGAGACAGACAGAAAGTGACAGACAGATGGAGAGACAGGCAGAAAGTGATAGACAGATGGAGAGACAGACAGAAAGTGACAGACAGATAGAGAGACAGACAGAAAGTGATAGACAGATAGAGAGACAGACAGAAAGTGATAGACAGATGGAGAGACAGACAGAAAGTGATAGACAGATGGAGAGACAGACAGAAAGTGATAGACAGATGGAGAGACAGACAGATGAGTAAAGCTCCATATCGATATAATAACTTTTAATTTAAATGCATTGGACTCCCTGCAGGTTCTATTCTGGGCGTCAAACAAGTTCCCCTTATTTCAGGATAAAAGCAGAAAAGGTTCTCCTGTGCATTTCCCTCTGAAAATCAGAATAATATGGGTTGAGTCCAGACATCGTTCAGAAGAACAGCGTACTTTGATTCAAAAAGTGATTAGAGATGGAAAACATACAAATAAGTGCAGAAAATAATCGGCTGCTCTGCTAAACTAATACCAAATAATTTTTAAGCTTTAAAATGGAGACCAAAACCAGAAAGACGTGAAAGAAAACGGAAAACTACCATTCGAATGGATCAAAGAATAACAAGATTGACTTACACCTAAAGTTACCTGTGAGTGCTGTTACTATTAGGAGACGGCTATGTGAAGCCAAGCTATCAGCAAGAAGCCCCGCAAAGTCCCATTGTTAATAAAGAAGACGTGTGCTGAAGAGGTAACAGTTCGCCAAAGAACACACTGTCTGACCTAAAGAGAAATGGGGCAGTATTTAGTGGACTGATGAAAGCAAGATTGTCCTTTTTGGGTCTAGATGCCGCAGACAGTTTGTCAGGCCCCCAAACATTGAATTCAAGCCACAGTACACTGTGAAGACAGTAAAGCATGAAGACACAAGCATCATGATATGGGGAAGCTTCTCGTACTGTGGTGTTGGGCCTCTTTATCACATTTCAGGGATCATGGTTCAATTTGAGTCCATCAGAATACTTAAAGAGGTCACGTAGCCTCATGCCGAAGAGGAAAGGCCCTTGTAATGGGTGTTTCAACAAGACAACGACCCCAAACACACCAGTAAGTGAGCAGCACCTTGGTTTCAGACCAACAGGATTGACGCTATGGAGTCGCAGCCCAATCCCCAGACCCTAATCCAATAGAAAAGTTGTGGCCTGACAATAAAAATGCTGTTTCTGAGACAAAACCGAGAAATGCAAAGGAATTGTGGCGTGTAGTACGATTGTCACAGATGTGAAGCAGTTCTCAGACAGCAGGTTATACAAATAAATATTAGTTCAGAGATGCACAAGAAAGATTAAACTCAGAGTGAGCACTACAAAGTGTAGAGGAAGATCTCCATCTCCATCATCATCATCATCATCACAAACACCTCTGGCTCTGACTGTTACAACTCTCCTCACTGTTACTCTGGGTGTGGGCGCTCAATGAGGCCAGCAGAGGGCGTGATTCGTTCATTTATAAAGCTGAATTAAAGAAAAAATAAGAAATATAAAGAGTTTTATTGTTGTTCTTGTTGTTGTAGTACATTATTTTGCTTGTTAGAGTTTTTGATGGTTTGTGGAAGTTTTGAGTTTGTGAAAGTTTAAAGTTTTTGAGAGGTTTTTTTTTTATAGTTTGTGAGAGTTATGAGGATTTGTGAGAGTTTTTCGAGAGTTCGTGAAAGTGTTGAGAGTTATTGAGAGTTCCTGAAATGTTTCAGAGAGTATTTGGACATTTTTGGACAGTTTGTGGGAGTTGAATATGTTCTGTACTTTTATGTCAAATTCCCATGAATCACACCTCTATTCCCAGAGGAACAAAGACGACCTTCCTACAGACCCGATGTTATATGCTTTTATGTCCCCCATGTCCCCCCCCCCCAATTCCCCCCCATGATGTCATCCGGTGGCTTCCGCTGACACGTGCATGCACTAGGGGCTTTCCTCTAAGAAGAACATAGCTCTGGCTCAGATCTTGTCAGATCGATTATTTTGGTCCACACCTGAGTGTTCTCACCTGTCTGGAGCACCACTGTGGGGGTTGGGCGAGAACACACCGTGAAAGCCTCCTCAGAGACACATACATGCTAATCTCAGTGCAGCTGCTGTAATTTATCACCGTGTGTCTCCGGAGTCACATGCAGTGCTATATATATACTGTATACCGTATACACACACACACACACACACACACACCTTTACACCAGTGTGTATAAAGAGTTTTGGATGATTCAGACAGAGTGTAGTAAATGAAATGATGTGCGCTTTCCTTATTTCTGTTGATTAGTGGGTGCCAAAACTTTAAACATTTGTTGGCAAACGACGAGGCAAATTCGTCCCCAAACATACCGTAGCTGATTCCTGATATTCCATTACAGTTCCACAGAGCTTATCTGTTTAAAATGACCTCCTGGGTGAATAAAGAGTTTGGAATCGATTCCAGGAGTCACACAGAGTTAAAGTAATTAATAAGATAAATAAATAAACACTCATATTTTATTCCATCAGATTCAGTAGATGAAATCGACTCTTTGATTTTTAAAACCCTGTAACACGACTCGGGTCAGTGATGATTATATACTGTACTGTATCTATACTGTATATGTTTATATGTTTGTCAGTGTGTGTTAATGAGGAGACTCCGGACTTTAAAGTGTGTATTTGTTTTTCTCAGATCTGCCAAGTAGAACAAAAATCATCATTACTTTTATAAAGGGTAAATTTTACCGCTACCGGAATACGGGGAAAGATGTCACAAAAAATGTAGAACTCTTAAAATATGCATATATGTTTATCTATCTATATATATATATATATATATATATTTTTTTTTTTTCATCATAAAAACAACCATAAAAACACGTGATCATGTGTATCTGTGCTATTTCAATCCTGAGCCCTATATATGTTTATTTAAAAAAATAACAACAGAAAAACAAAAAAAAAATCAATAATAACTACACTGCTCGGGGTTTTAAGAGCTACAGCCTGGAATCAGAGAATTGCCTCTCTATTAATCGACTCTGTAGCATCACGCAGATGTTTTATGATGATTATATGAGGAGACAGATGTTGGCAGTGTAAAATTAAAGTCCAGAAATGTCATGGCTAAATCAAGTCAACACTTCTGACTTACTGTATGAATGCCAGCATTACAAAGCAGGTTTGATATCTAAAAATGACCCGAGGGGTGAAGAAACCATGAAACCATTCGCTTTTACCTTCTCGTCTTTGGTCCACCCTCTGTGGTAGTTTTCAGCTCCGGCTCTTGTGTTCATCCTGAGACCCGAGTGCAAGTGCAGTCTCTCCTGAGTCACTGAGTCTCTACTGAACCTCACTAAGTCTCTCCTGAACCTCAGTGAGTCTCTCCTAAACCTCACTGAGTCTCTCCTGAACTGAGTCTTTACTGAACTTCACTAAGTCTCTCCTGAACCTCACAGAGTCTCTCCTGAACCTCACTGAGTCTCTCCTGAACCTCACTGAGTCTCTCCTGAGTCACTACTGAACTCTACTGAACCTCACTAAGTCTCTCCTAAACTGAGTCTCTCCTGAACCTCACTGAGTCTCTCCTAAACCTCACTGAGTCTCTCCTGAACTGAGTCTCTACTGAACCTCACTGAGTCTCTACTGAACCTCACTGAGTCTCTCCTGAACCTCACTAAGTCTTTCCTGAACCTCACTGAGTCTCTCCTGAACCTCACTGAGTCTCTCCTGAACTGAATCTCTCCTGAACCGAGTCTCTCCTGAACCTCACTGAGTCTCTCCTGAACCTCACTGAGTCTCTCCTGAACCTCACTAAGTCTCTCCTGAACTCAGTCTTGTTGTAGTTTCACGGTTTTCCTCACACAGCGTTAAAAGTGGATCCAGATAACTGAAAAAGCAACATGAAGTCCATCGGGTTGTACGGCACAAAAGCTGTGAGATGCTGTCGGGTGCTAACAATAGCCTAGATATGATTGTGCTCTCTCTCTACCACACACACACACACACACACACACAGAACTCTCCTGCCTGCTTTCGCTCTCACCTTCTCTCTCTCTCTCTCTCTCTCTCTCTCTTTCCAATCAGTTCAGTACAGTGTGAGTTTATTCAGTAGTGTAAATTAATCCAGCACTAGAACAGTTGTTTCCATACAGCAGGTGTTAATTCTGTACTGTACGAGTTATTGTAGCACAGAGGTGTTCATTTAATACTGTTGATAGTAAATGTTGAATCGTGGTTCAAAAACCATGCTAGTACAGTGTGTGTTCATTCTGCTTTATCCAGGTTCTCCAGGCGGAACACACACACACACACACACACACACACACCAGTTACTGAACTGTTTGGTTTGTGTCTTAAGGCAGAGAGAAAGTCTTTCATTTAATAGTTTCTCATCAACTTAATGAGGAAAAGCAATTCAGTGTTCGGTCTGTTTCATCTTTTTTCCCTTTCTTTCTTTCTTTCTTTCTTTCTTTCTTTCTTTCTTTTCCATGCTTGTTTTTTCTTCCTCCCATTTGTATACTCTTTCACTTACTTCTTTGTCTTCTTCTCTCCTTCTAGCATCCCCCCTTTTCCTTCATCCCGTTAGTTTACTCTTCGTTTACTTGTTTATTTGATTGTTTTTCTCCCTTCCCCTTTCTTAACTTTTTAATGTTCTTGTTTTTCTTCTTTCCTCACATTCCTTATTTCTTTAAAGTGGAAGGAGTCTCCAGTGCCAGCACTTTGTGTAATAAGGAGGCGGAGTCAGTGTTGGTGAAAGAGGAATAAGAGGTGGTGTGTAAGTGACGCCCCCTCAGCGGGTTCTGGTTCTGGTGTCACCTGTCGCGCGGGTGAAAGGGGAAAGCCGTAAGCAGACACTGAGACGTCGCGGTGTACGTCTGTCACCCCATCCGTTCTTTAATGAAGCTCTGAAACCCAACGCCTCAGGACACGGACTGCACAAGTCTTCCTACAGGACGACACGATAACGCTTAGCCTTCTCAAATGACCGCTGCCCGTTAGCATGCTAATTGCTAGCTGTGTGCGACTTTAACCTGAGACTCGACATGTAATTCATTAATGCAGAAACACACAGAGAGACACACCCTGTCCTCTGGGAGAACCGGGCCTTGATGGAATTACAGCCCAAAGTGCATTGTGGGTGTTCTGGTCAGATCTCGCTTCATTCGGATACGTGTTTCCTGTTTTCACCATAACGTGAATCAACTTCCTCAATGGCTTTATTCTTCATATTTATCAATAATTAACTTTCTTTAGTAATTTTTGGCCATCTAAAGTTACTGAGAAACCATAAAGGAGCGTAAACTCCTCTGTCCTGAAGACACGTGCTTGACCTCTGACACTGGAGACTCCTTCCTTACCTAAACACATCCGTACAAAAAAATTCACCACAACAGGGTTCTTTTTAAAAAAAAATTATTATCAATAACGCATTTGATCGAGTGCACTTGCCTCAGATAAACCTGCGCAACAGTCCGAGCTGCTGAGATAGAAATCTAATCAACACCTCCTGACCAATCAGAATCCAGGACTCAGTAGCACTGTGGTTAAAAACATAATTCTAACTTTAATAATCCATTCCCAAACTTAACAAGGCCAAATCCGAGGCCAAACTGCACACACCTGCAGTACCACACTTTGGAAAACACTGTCATAAAAGTCTTTATACTGTTAATAGCTAAACTTAGCAATTTTTAACTTGATTTAATTAAAAAAAATATATATACATATATATATATATATACATTTCTTATGTAAAGACTTACAGACTAGACTAGGTTTCAAAATCCTGAATATTCAATAGTTCCACATTACATTTACATTTAAAAAACATAAAAAAAAAAGTAATTCCCTGATTCGAGACTGACAAGCAGAACGGAGTGTAAGAGCTATCTACACTCGGGGTGAATGAGCCATGTCAAACACAGCAGCGCAAGGAGATAAGACACGCCGCTCTCACGTTTCACCCGCTCATTAAAGCTTGAGCACACACACTCACACTCACCATGAACCCGATCATCAAATTTAACTTGCACATTTCCTTAATGTTTAGTTCTGTGCATCGTGTACAGCACATGGAATTTTTTTATTATATGACCCCTGTGGGTCTCTGTAGATTTAAAAAAAAAAATGAACAGCATCAAAACAACACAAATGAGAGGATAAGCATAACTTCACACCTGATATTATAAGCATAACTTCACACCTGATATTATAAGCATAACTTCACACCTGATATTTAGTAACACTACACATCCTATCTAAACATCTCCACCTAAGACGGATCCAATTATTGTCCTGCATCCTTTAAAATGACGGGAACTGGGTTAAGAACTGTCCAAGGCACTATTAAAACCTAGCATGTGATAGGAGATCGCGTAATAAACAGTTGATGAAACTGCACAGTGGCGACTCAGTGGCTTAGTGGTTATCAGTGTTGCCTTGCACTTCCAGGTCCTGTGTTCGATTCCCATGTCAGGTCTGTTGACAAGGAGTTTGCATGTTCTCCCAATGGTTGGTTGGTTTCCTCTTGGGTCTCTGGGAATGAACAGAATGGTCACCACTGGCCTCCAGGGTACCGAGTTGGACTACAGAGGTTTCTAGAAGATAGATGCAGTAGAAATCAGAGCTATGTTCAATAGTAAAAGTAAAATTTCAGTACATTCAGGTGGTCAGCTGACTTCATTTTATTGCCCCATAACGTTACTGAGTCTAGACCTGAGTAACTGATCAACCCCAGATCATAACACTGTCTCCAGAGGCTTGTACAGTGGACACTATGCATGATGGGAGCATCGCTTCATGTCCTTCCCTTCTCACCCTGACACGCCCATCACCCGTTACTCAGGTCTAGACTCAGTAACGTTATGGGGCAATAAGATGAAGTCAGCTGACCACCTGAATGTACTGAATCACCAGAGGATCACATCTATGGAGGGTTTCTTCTTCCCTGATGACACGGGATTCGTGAGTGTGAGAGAGCGGCTCTGGGAGCACGAGGAATCGTTTTCACACATGAACTGGACACCACAGTGTGTGGGAGTGAGAGGTGCTTGGACCCCCATGTCACTGCTTGCAGCTGTATTAGTTCCTTGTAACCTATATTCATCTATTACATAGTTTTATTATTTCCTGAAATACTGATATTGATCACTAAGGCAAGCTGTGGATACAAACAGCAGGTGCAGCTCTGTCTTTTGTTGGAGGTTTCAACATTCACAGGAAAACGCTCAGAGAAGAAGGTTTATTGCACTGGGTTGCCTCGTCCTGCCGCTCGGACTGTTGGGTGATAAGACAAGTCTTTATGCGCACACACACACACACACACACACACACACAGCACTGTGATGTTTTACTACCAAGATACTTAATATTCAAGAACACAAACCAAACAAACAGTGCGAGAGGAATTTAAACTGTATACAAATGAGTTTCTGCTTTCTGTTCACACCGCTTTTAAACTGATTCAAACGTTTCACTTTATACCTGAACATTACGGTGAACTCTAACCCCGCTGGTGTGCACAATTTATTGGACATAAGTAATATTTCTTATGTAAAAGCAATTCTTAAAATATTCAACACATAATAAATAAATATCCTAAATTAATACTAAATTTTATTAAAATTTTATTTTAAAACAATGTTAACTATTTAGATTACTAAAGGGACAGCTTTTAAGGTACAGAATCCTGTACATTTGTAAACTGTTGTTTTTTTCAGCGTGATTAGGATGAACTTTATGTAACACATTTTTTAACACATCTCCTGTTCTACTGAACTTCCAGCCTCCGAACACACAGTATGAGTGCAGATCAATCCCTGCTCTCTGTTTCACCCAGATGAGGATGGGTTCCCTGTTGAGTCTGGTTCCTCTCAAGGTTTCTTCCTATTACCATCTCAGTTTTTCCCTCAGCACCGTCACCCTCGGCTCGTTCATCAGGGACGATCTGGTCATTCTGATTCACACACTCACACCTCATACACACTTACATTATGTTCTGTTGATTGTGTAAAGCTGCTTTGTGACAGTGAACATTGTTAAAACCGCTATACAAATAAAATTGAATTGAATTAGATTATATATCAGATACAAAACGTTGTTCCATCACCACCCCCGAGTATTTCTCTCGATCTCTCTTGAAATATTGACACACAAAAAAAAATCACAGATTGTTATGTAACAAAGAAATTCCTGCTTTTCATTTATCTAAGTTAAGAGTACTGATACAAAAGTTGAATAAAACCACATGAAGTTATTTCTCAGTGAGACATGCAGAGTAACACTGCCCCCTGGTGAAACAGGTGAGCAAGTGCACTTGGGTGATGTTTGAGCTACTGTATCTCTGTTCTGTGACATTAATGAGGCAGCAAGAATCTTTCCTAAACAGAAACTGTTAGACGTGTCATTCGCACATGGAGGCGCACTGCTGTAAAAGTTATTATCTATAAGTTATAAATTCCACGTGTACGCCATAAACAGCAATATGTATACGGCGAGTCAGGAATAGATCTGTCAATGAGTCAGTTTACAACACTGATGTCTTTTATCCTCACTTGTACGGCTGAAACTTTACCAACGACCATAAAGCATTTAGTGACATCATACCCTGTGTTCCATGAGTGTTACTTTTCCGACATACGTGGCATTGTGCATCGAGAATGTGTCCCCAGGGGCCAAACCGTCAAGAGCGAAGTCTATTGACAGGTGCTAAGGCGTCTGAGGGAGGACAAAAAAACTCGAAACTTTTCGACACCCCTGAAATCATGGCAAATGTTTATGGACTATTTGAGAAAACCATACTAACCACATGACACCCTGGCGTCTACTCAGGAAACTTAGGAAACAAGGCGGGTACACCCTGGATTAAGTGCCAATTCATCAAAGGGCACACATTACGGGCAATTTGGGGAACAATTGAAAATCGGATGAAATTCACTAAGCACGGGGAGAACATGCAATCTCTTCATGCACACAGAGGCGGGAATCAAACCCGGACCATAGCGCTGCAAGGCAACAGTGCTAGCCACTACACCACCTACCCAATAAACTTAATGCAAAGACACGGATTCCACATCATCAGCACAAACCAAAGCGCTGGTCCAAGAGTGAAATGCATTAAGTTTAATAAAGAAAAGAAAAGAAAAGTGAATTTTATCTACACCTTTTAAACAAAATAAGAGAGCACTGCAAAATAATCAAGTTTCTTAATTTTTTTTCTTACAGGTGCATGTGTTGGTGAGATGAACAGTTTTGTTAATTTTTGATGCTTGAAATCATTGTTCTTCCATTGTTAACCATCGTGACCTGCAAAGAAACGCGTGCAACCATCATTGCGTTGCATAAAAATGGCTTCACAGGCAAGGATATTGTGGCTACTAAGATTGCACCTAAATCAAAAATTTATAGGATCATCGAGAACTTCAAGGAAAGAAGGTCAATTCTTGTTAAGAAGGCGTCAGGACGTCCAAGAAAGTCCATCAAGCGCCAGGATCGTCTCCTAAAGAGGATTCAGCTGCGGGATCGGAGTGCCACCAGTGCAGAGCTTGTCCAGGAATGGCAGCAGGCAGGTGTGAGCGCATCTGCACCCACAGTGAGGCCAAGACTTTTGGAAGACGGCCTGGTGTCAAGAAGGGCAGCAAAGAAGCCACTTCTCTCAAAAAAAACCCATCAGGGACAGATTGATCTTCTGCAGAAGGTTATGGTGAATGGACTGCTGAGGACTGGGGCAAAGTCATATTCTCCGATGAAGCCTCTTTCCGATTGTTTGGGGCATCTGGTAAAAGGCTTGTCCGGAGAAGAAAAGGTGAGTGCTACCATTAGTCCTGTGTCATGCCAACAGTAAAGCATCCTGAGACCATTCATGTGTGGGGTTGCTTCTCATCCAAGGGATTGGGCTCACTCACAATTTTGCCCAAAAACACAGCCATAAATAAAGAACGGTACCGAAACACCCTCCAACAGCAACTTCTTCCAACAATCCAACAACCGTTTGGTGAAGAACAATGCAAATTTCAGCACGATGGAGCACCGTGCCATAAGGCAATAGTGATAACTAAGTGGCTTGGGGACCAAAACGTTGAAATTTTGGGTCCATGGCCTGGAAACTCCCCAGATCTTAATCCCGTTGAGAACTTGTGGTCAATCCTCAAGAGGCGGGTGGACAAACAAAAACCCACTAATTCTGACAAACTCCAAGAAGTGATTATAAAGAATGGGGTGCTATCAGTCAGGATTTGGCCCAGAAGTTGATTGAGAGCCCAGTCGAATTGCAGAGGTCCTGAAAAAGAAGGGCCAACACTGCAAATACTGACTCTTTGTTTAATTGTCATGTAATTGTCGATAAAAGCCTTTGAAACGTATGAAGTGCTTGTAATTATATTTCTGTACATCACAGAAAACTGAAACAAAGATCTAAAAGCAGTTTAGCAGCAAACTTTGTGAAAACTAATATTTGTGTCATTACGATTGTATATTTAAAGTAAATGACATTATCACAACACAATGAAATAACCCAAGATCATGCAGAGCTTTAATACCTCAAATAAAACAAAATGCAAATAATTTGCAAACAAATTGTGTTGATGCTTTGGCTAAATAACATTAATAAACGTTTGTTCGCGTTGCTGTTGGGGAACTTTATACCACACTTTATACAGAAAACAAACAGATCAGCTTTACTTGATGGTTTGTGACCCTCCATCTTCCTCTTGATGACATTCCAGAAGTTTCCTGGAGTCAATTGCAGTGCTCTCCTATTGTTTTCTCCTGTATAAGTCAAATTATTTGGATTTCTTTGACTGCAAATGTGGATTCAGATAAACACAAGGGGCATCATGTGAAAAAAAAAAAATTGTGTCTGTTCTGACGGTGGCTTAGTGGTTAGCACCGTCGCCTTGCACCTCCAGGGTGCGGGTTCGATTTCCGCCTCTGGTCTGTGTGCATGGAGTTTGCAAGTTTCTCTCATGCTTGGTGGGTTTGCTCTGGATACTTCAGTTTCCTCCCACAGTAAAAAAGACATGCAGATTAGGCTAAGTGGAATTGCCCATTGTGTGTGAGGGTGCGTGTGTGTGCTCGGTGATGGATTGGCACCCCGTCAACAATGTACCCCGCCTGGTACCCTAAGTCTCCTGGGATAGGCTCCAGGCCCCACAACCCTGTATACAGGATAAAGTGGTATAGACAATGAGTGAGTGTCAGTGCTGAAGTGATTGTTGCAGGCAAACTCTGCTTTGAAATGCTTTTTCACATGAAAAATAATATATGCAATACATTTTACATCCTCTAGGTGTCACTGTGAATGCAGAGAAGGAGGGCAGGATCCATAATTCAGCACTTCTGCTCATGATGTTCAATCCATCTTGGGATGTCTTAGAGCCTGGATTCTTTTCAGTGAGTCAGACAATATGACTCACCAATATAAGTCAGCTTCCAAGCGATTCGCCACCACGTTTTTTTAAAGGAGCAGTAAGTAAAATCCACTGTCATCCCCAGAGTGTTTATAAAATGATTGACAGTTGGCGTATCCAAACATAAACAAGCATTCCAGACTGGAAGTCAGTTTTTCTCATGGTAGGGTGAAGAACCTAGTGACCTGACACATCTATGCTAAGGCCACTTGAACGAGGGGCGTTCAAGTCAAAGCGGGACTTTTGATTGTACAGAATAACAGAGCACAGTTATGAAAATAAAAACTCCCTTTATTCCTGTATATAATCTCCTGCTACACTAATGCACTTATCCCAGTGTTTCACTAGTGCTTGGATACGATCAAGGTACAAAGATTCTCAGTACGCTGGAGCCATGTCAGGACTGTCTGCTTCATTTCTGAAACCCTGGCCTCCCAGGAACTCATTTAATGGACCAAACATGTGGAAATGGGTTGGAGTGTGGTCAGGACTTTACGGGGGATGTTGCAATAATTCCCAGCTAAATTCTTTTCGATTAAAAAAAAAAAATTATTCCTGCATAAAAAAAGACATGACATCACCCATGGGTTTTCTGAAGAGCGGGTTCTCAAGCTCAGCTGTAGGAGCTCTGGTTGTCACCATCTTGGTAGGAGCTAACTCCACCCAAACTCTGGTTAATCCATAAATGGCCGAATGGGCGGAACGAACAAAGTCTGGCTATTGGTTGGAAGACACCTACTTAACTCAGTTACCACAAGCTAGCTAGCTTAGCTTTACCCTAGGTACCCTTGGTACCCACTACTAAGGTGGCTAGCCCTGATGTACGCACTAACGTTACTCTGCATTTGATTAAACCAGTTCGTCCATACCTTACATGTCATGTCAGACAGCTAGCGGTTTGACACCTGCAGTGTAGCTGTCACTCAAATTGCCAACGCCCCTAATTCTACCTAATTTTAAGGCTTAATGTTGTTTTAACTGAGAAGGTACATTAAAAATCACCCCTGTACATGTGTCATGAACGGGAACTCTAGCTAAGGAGATAAAAATCTCTTTTGTACCAGGCTGTAAACATGTTTATTTCTTTTGTAAAGTTTGGCATTTTAACATTGGAGGCATGTGGGGCAGCACTGTGTGAGTGTGTGTCTGTGTGTGTCTGTGTGGAGTGTGCACCTTTCCTTGGTGTACACTACCTTGTGCCAGAAGTTTCCTGGGATAGGCTCCAGGCCCCTACCGAGACCCTGTATAGGATAAGCAGTATAAAAGATGAAGGTATTTGGGGTTGAGTGCTTTTTCAGACAGCTCCTTGTGGTCATTCCAGGAACTGTGCGTTTTTTGCCACTGTTGCATAATTTTTCAGAACCGGAGGTTAGGGCTTGATTGGAAAGCAAACAAGTGTTCCAGTGTTCTGTAAATACATGTTACTTTTCATTTTTGGACACGTAATGGTTCTTCGCTTTGATTTATTTATTTTTATTATGTACTGGGAGCATTATTTGATGGGGGTATTTGTCTACTTAGATATGTTACCCGGGTACTCCAGCAGTACTGATCAAACAGTCCAAAGACATGCAGATTAGGCTAACTGGCGTTCCCAAAACTGGCTGCAGTGTGTGTGTGTGTCCCGTGATGGATTGGCACCCTATGCAGGGCGTACCCTAAGTCTCCAGGCCCCTGCAACCCTGTTGACAGTATAAAGTGGTGTAGATGATGAGTGTGTGCATATGTTACTCATAATTTACCAACAACAACAAAAAAGTTATAATAAGGTAGCAAGTATTAAAACATGATCCAGTTACAGTTATAGCACATTTACAATAATTTTTTTTTTCTTTTATAAAGTATCGCAAAGCAATAGACTCTGCTATGGTAGCATTTTTTGACAAGGCAGCACAAATTGATTAGAACGCGTCAGGTTTTATTTTTTACGCTTTCATCAATACTTAACCTAATGGTATATTGGTTAAATCTACATATCTAACATTTTCTCAAATCGCCTGTAGTAGGTGAATGTGTGTGAGAGTGTGGTATGTAAATGTGTGAATGTGTATGTGTATGTGTGTGTGTGTGTGCTCCGTCCAGGGTGTACCCCACCTCGTGTCCTAAGTGTCCTAGGATAGGCTCCGGGCCCCTGCAGCCATGTATACAGCATAAAGCGGTATAGACAATGAGTAAGTGAATATGGTATTCATAATTAATCATTAAAAAAAAAAGTTAAATCAAAACATGATCCAGATATAACACATTCATTAATTTTTTTTTGATAGGGTAGCACAAATCAATAGAGTCTGCTATCAATTCATATATAATGGTAGCATTTTTCGACAAGACTTTGTCAGATCTTCGATAATTTCGAAACAAATGTTTTTTTACGCTTTCAACAATATTTAACCTAATGGTTTATTGGTTAAATCTATATAATGTATTTATTATTATTATTTACAAGTAATAAATGCGTAATAATATTGCTATTGCACCTTTAAATAACTGTCCTAGAGCGTCTCGTGCAGTTAGATGAACAGAAACGAATCCGTTCCGGTAATCCGCGCCACATCTTTTAGACTTCCGGTAGAAAAAAATAAAAAAAAATAAAAAATGGTCGCCTCACTTGCTGAGCGATCCAGAATATCAGTCCGCCGGGTCAGTTTATTTTCTTGCGAAAATGTTTTTCTGTCACTAGCTGCAGCTGAAACGGACACATGATATCGTGCGCGCGACTATTCAGATTAAACATGAGGCGAAAGCAGCGCGCGGGCTGAGACGCGGGAAGATTTACGCGCTCTTTTTTGTGTGTGTGTGTGAACGCGTAACTATTTCGCGGCGCCAGGACACACGCGGTGACGCGACGCGCACTCAAATATGGCTACCGTCGGAGTGCGAGGAGCTACAACTTTAATATCTGTCTCTTGTTAAATATTGTTTTTTTATTTTTTAATCTTTAACGATGTGATTTCCCTCCCTGTTCTAAACGGGATACACACCGGGGAGACGCTTCTCCTGACTGTATGGACGCGCTGAACTTCGGAAAACGGGAACGGATATTCCGTGTTATTGTGGATGTGTGTGTGTGTGTGTGTCTTATAAACACTGGTGTCTATTTTTTTTTTTGTTGAAAATTGCCAGCTTCAAAACGGATTAATCCTGGATCGAATTTAACACGTTGTGTGTGTGTGATCTGGTTTTTATTATATTTTTCATGGAAATAAGGGTTTCTCTCACTGCCTCGGGATTATATATGTGTTTCTATTATATACTGCTGAGGGGAAAAAAAGCCGAGCATCGTTGGGAAGAAAAGCCGAACACACACACATACACACACACACACACGCAGAAGCGGCGCAGGGATGTGAAAACCCTGAAGGATCTCGCGATGTGGGAATGAATAAAGCGGAATAAGAAACATATATACAGTAATAC
The DNA here is from genome assembly GCF_024256425.1 of Clarias gariepinus. Lineage (NCBI taxonomy): Eukaryota > Metazoa > Chordata > Actinopteri > Siluriformes > Clariidae > Clarias > Clarias gariepinus. The sequence goes on along the minus strand of NC_071100.1, from coordinate 50,170,421 downwards.
AAATACAAAAAAAACAAAAACAACAACAGAAAAACGCAACTGTTCCATTCCGGAATCGGGACGGATTCACACTACGCGAACTGGATTACGGAATATATCTGGATGCTCCCGTTACATGTTCGACCAAGATTCGGAGTATAAACTGGGATTTTATTTTTCAAAATCCAGGAGTCTTAATGTCGACATAGTGGTCTCCCCCCCCCTCACCCCCACTCCTACCCCACTCCCCTTCTCCTCCTCCTCCTCCTTTTCCACCACCTTCTCCTTCTTCTTCTGGTTCTCCTCACAAAACACTAAAAAAAACCGAAACAAACTCCCCCCGTGTATGTCCTCAACCACATTAATGACATGAAGGACATACACTCCTAGTATTATTTAATAAAAGGTAAGAAGCGTTACGTCTACACGCCTGTTCCTTTTTTTTTTTGTTGTTGTTGCTAGGTATCGCGTTTCCCCTTCAATCTCCCCACCAAGCTAACCTGGCTAACAGCGTCACCCGAGAGTTCTTCCATTTATTTCCCTCCGAACACCTTCCTCTACAGTCTAATAAATAAAAATAAATCTCTCTCAGCAATTTCACCTACGTCAATAAAAAAATAAAAAATAAAAAGCTGACGTCCTAATGACGCGACTCACCAAGTTGTCCCTGTAGTGATGCTAAGCTAACAGTTAGCAAAACATTCAGATTTTATTGTGAAGTTTTTTCCCCCCTATTTTTTATATAGTAATGATGATGTGGGTTTCTTTTTTTTTGTTTTGTTTTTTAGTTTGGTTTGTATTTTAATTTTCAACACAAATGTTAGCATTTTTTTTCCTCACACAAGAAAGGCTAAGTCTCTCTATCTTTCTATCTTTTTTTTTTTTTTTAGAAAGAAAGTCCATCATTCAGGTCTGAATGATTGTGTTTTTTGTTTATTATTATAATTTTTTTTTTCAAAATGCTTATTTTCTTTTATTTGACAGAACCTGAACTTTTAAACGCTGTTTCCTTCAGAACCGAGCTCCTGAGTCAGACTGAACAAAGACTGGACATGCCCCCCTCATGTGAACCACTTTGCTTTGTGTTCAGTGCTTAAACAAAAGGCCTTCAGTTTTTCCCCCTCCTCTCATTCCTGATTACTGAATAACTTCCAAACAGAAACTACTATCGTTTTTGCTCCGCTATCCTTTAGAGTCGGGGAAAAAAAGAAAAAAAAAGATTTAGCCTTAGCTTTTGCTAACTTCTTACTTGCAACCTGATTCGCCAGCCTTGGTTGTTTGGTTGCACCTTTTCCCAAGTTGGTTCTTCTTTTTTGTTTTTGTTCTTTCTTTCCCTCAGTTTACATGGTGTGCAAATTGGTGGAACGTTACATCCGTGTCTAGTAAATAACCACAAGGCTTTAATTTGTAGCTCAAGCTTACCAGCGTTGGCGTAGAAATCTTGGAAGATGCATCGCGCCTAGGGCTAATTCACATTGTTTTGTCTTTTCTGCACTCAACACGTTACCTCAGAAGAGTTGTAAATGAAAAGCTCTCGATGTTTGTCAGCCGTTCTTGCCGTTCGGTGCGAGTCATGAACGTGAACAGGGCTAATCAAAGAGACGCGGAGTGAATCTCTGGTTCTTTTTATACTGCTCACATGAAGCCCTCTTTACACATTAAGAGGAGACTTACAAATTTCAGTGCAAGATGTAGGAAAGTTAAGAGTCCTGATATGTGATGTACGCCAAGTCTTCTGATATGCGACACGTGTGACTGACATAATGTCCATTGTTTTCGCACCCGGAATGATCTAAGCATGTGAAGCGGAACTGTTTACTCATACCGAGCGAGGGATCCCGCATAATTCCTGGAAAGAAAGGCAGAGTCGCATTGGCACCGTGCCCACATCAGCTCGACACACAGGTGGTCAAAAAGAAGCGCACAAAGCGGTGATGATTCAGTAGCGCACGTCTCGAAACACAGGGGAAGCTTCCTAGCTAGGTTTGGCACTCGGTTAAACGTTTAAAGGTGTTGTGAGGACAGGTAAGCTTTTGGACAACGATGAGACGGGCATCATGCTGTGGTTTAGTGAAGTCAGTGCTGTATGTACTCAAATGAGAGTTTAGAAAACATAGACTAACATAAATAACTTCTAATTACATTAAGAGACGAGGTCTACACTGTTTCTTTTGTCCTCAACCTGAACGTAACTATTGGTGGTTTAGTCATAAATAACGGTTAAAAGACAAATTCAGTCGCGCAAGCTGTGGCCTTGTTAGCAGAAGAGGTGACGAGGTTGTATTTTTAGATTACCGCCTCCTGTCCTGACCTGGGTTAGGGTTAACCCATGAGTCTGATTTAAAAATGCTATAAATTAGCATTTACTTGTTTTGCTAGTTAACACAGAAATCGCGGAAGAAATCACAACAATAATGGATTCTACATTACTTTTTTTCTTGCCGTGTTCTTGTTGGTATGTTCCGTATGTTGGACCTTATATGCGTGAATTCCTCTCTAAGACTTTCTTTTTGGACTACTAGGGAGATTTCTTGTTTAAAATAACTTAAATTATTCAGATTACCATTGAAATGGGCTAGTGATACAGTAAAACATATTGTATCATGATAATTAGTGACAAAAGTAACAATATTAAGGTCGGTTCTATCTGGATTGTTTGTGTCAAAAATAATTAATGTTTTTGATATGTCATTGATCTGCCGCACCGAGAAATCTTTTAGACGGTTTACACAAATTTATTGACTTGAAGTATAAAATTATATAAATTACAGTAATATATAAATGGCATTAATGTTTTTGAGAATAAATGTTATATTAAACGTTTGCACGCAGTTTAGTTGTTATGTAACTTTTTTTCCATGTGTATTTTTTAAAGATCATGTCAAAGTATTATCAAATGATTTAAAAGAAAAAACAAGCTGTATTTCGGTAAAGTTGTTTGTACACCAACAGATAATAATGTGCATTTAGAAGCAGTAGAAATGCCCGTTATGGTCATGATTTGATATTTTGGCGTATCGTCCATTCTTACACTGCAAGCACCTAACCATATCATCAGTATTTGCCCAAAAAATTTTATAGCTTGATGTAAAGATGAAGCCTTCTGTATAAGGACGTGGGGTTGCGATTTATGGCATATATTTTATTCAGATTACTTGTAAACTGTTGTATAACACAGAGCGGCGAGTCCATTTTGCGAGATCGTTGTCCGGCGTTTGGTGGTGTTGATGTGTGAATACACTTACAGAGAGCAGTAAGGTTGGCGTTGGGCCTTAGCCAATAAGAGCAAGGATGAGTGAAGGGAAAAAGGTCAGGTGATAAGAGATAAGGATAAGATGCATGGTGGAGACCAGGTCCAGAAGGACATAACGTGTTGTTTCTGCACACTCGAGCTGAGTACGCAGATCCATCACAAAATGAAAGATAATTCCCTGTAAGCCTGAGTCACGAGTATGACCACGACATGACGAACTTATTCTTTTCCGTGCTCAGTGTGGAAGCTGCTCACTTTTGATCAGTCCTGCAAGAACGTTCCCATGTAACGCACTTACCTAATGTTGAAAACTCATGCTAAAGTGACGGGTTTAAATAATAATAATAATAATAATAAACGAAAAGTGCTTGGATATGTGCCTTGTTTAATCAATTTGGATGGAACCCTGGTGTGTTCTTCACCTTCATGTGGTTGTTTGGTGAAGTGAGAGCACACGCTCTTGGGCGATTAGACTGGGGGCCTAGTGTGTCTCAATGAGGTGCGGGTTTCAAAAGCGCCACAAGGTGCCTACGATCATGGACCCCACTTGTGTGGCGTTAGAACGGTTCTCTTCAACATAAAAAGTAACACGGTGATGTAAGCATGTCCAGCCCCTGGGTGGGCGGCTTATCAGGGAGACCATGTCAGCCAAGTACCCCAGACTAAACCAAAGCACAGCGCTGTAGCACTGTCTGTTGGGTCTGATCACATGGTCTGACAAATAAACAAAAATAGATTCTTACTCGGACTCAGACTCAATAAACAGGAGCTCACTCGAGTTGTTTAGTTAGCGCTTGTCGTGATTCCTGATTCCCAGGAGGAAATCCCAGTTCAGAAAATGCCTTCATGCTTGATTTAATGTACCAGTCTGCCTCAGATCTGAAAAACTCACTAAAACATACACAGAAATAATACCCACCAAATATTAGTGTTAAATATTGTAAACCGTATGATGAGTTTTAACACTGATACGACAAAACACCTCTGTTTTTTCCCTTGTCTTTTATCAGAATGTCATCAGAGGAGAAGATTCCTGATTCCTCTGATAAAGGACCCTCGCCACCACTGGGTGGATCTGTGGCCACGCCCACAGGAAGTCCCGCCCACAATGACAGGAGGCCCCGAGGCCGACCTCGAAAGGATGCTGGATCCACTCCCAGACAGAGGCGGAAGTGAGTGACTCTGGACTTATTGGCTGTCTGTGTTTATTTTTTCTTTGCTGCAGTTGATAAACCTGTGGCTATTGATAGGTAGATGCTGAAATTAAAGCTCCGCCCACTTTGTCCTCCTCTGTCAGACTGAAGAAAATGCCACATTTCGTCCCTCTAAGACCCAAGCTTTCCTAAATATCCTCGAAACTGGAGAAATCTGGTTCAGAGTGGATTCGAGTGCTTGATGTGGTTAAATGTCTGTTTATATCGCAGCTGCTGATAAAGTTCTTTTGTTGTGGTATGTGTTTACAGTTTAGTTTCACTTTTTATTCTTAGTTTCTTCTTGTTTCTTCGTCTCTCGGCTCTTACCCTCAGCCGCTGATGATGTAATACCATTAGAGTGATGTGGTACACTTGATCATGAAACATTGATCCAAGGGGCGGCGGCGCTGGTGTGGTGATAAATTACTATAAACACAGTGTGTAATATGGCGTGTTAGCAAAATTAAATATTTTAACATAGCATGTTAGCTAAAGTACAACGCATAACTTTTGAGGTGAGTGATGTAACTGTTTATTACACTCTACAGTCGCGACCTGCGGACCTGTTTAATCATTTAGATAAATAGTAATCATTTTGACGTACTTAATTTCGTTGGAGTTGCGCTTAAGTTTTTTTCGCCTGATTTTTCACACGTCACATTTTCACACTTATTTTCTAACAGAAAGTGTTACGTCATGACAACAGAACCTGCAAAAGCTCTGCAAAAGCAGTCGATGCTCAGACTGGAAGTTTTCTGTGGCCAGGATGACATCAGTGTTGTCGAATGTGACAGTATTGATTTAGTGCAATATAAAAACATGGGCAGGTTTAACAGTTAATTAGACTTCGGTTTTATTTTCTTTTTTTTCTTGTTTTTGTGCAAATAAATAACAGACATACAGTAATTTCTTGCTGCTAGTTTTAGTCTAGGAATAAACTAACAATAAAATAAATAGTTTTAGACAGTATATTCTACTTATAATAAAATGTACTTTTAGATTATAAAGTGTACATCTACACGTTTGCCACCTTTAAAATATACTGTACCTTATTTTATTCCTAAAATCTACCTATTAAACATATACTTCTGATAAAATAAACATTAAACATTAGTTTTTTTTAAGGATTGTTCTGTTGATTGTTTATAAAAAAAATATCTAGATCATCATTCTCAACAGCGTTTGTGTATAAATTTTCCATCGATGCAGTCGCGTTTTGTTTAAAGCCAAAAAGTGGTTTAATTTTTTTTGTATCGTTGACGAAAATAATTGTATTTTTTATGTTAGTAAAAAAATTAGTTTTTATACACTGCAAAGAATCACAAATAAATAAGTCTGTAATTAGAAAAATAGACTTTAAAATGTTAAGACAAAATTAAGGTGTTTGTTTTGCTTTTATGTTAGAAATAGAATTCTAATTTCATTTCGGTATTAAACATAAAAAGTGGTAATATTATTTTACCTGTTATCATACACACCTAGTAATCATTCAAATATGCATTTGCTTGCTAATTAAAATTTTAGCTATTTGTATACACACGTAAACACTCGGCTAAATTGAGTACTTTTTTTTTTTTACTTTTGGTCATTTTGACTAATATTTATTAAACCATAAAATGCAAGCAACGTTCACAATGACACGCTTTAGCTAGCTAGGACGTAGCTGCGACTGCGGAACTGATCCAGATCTGTCAGGAACGTCGACATTTCACACAGAAGTGCTGATACGTCACTGATAAAACAAACTCCCGGACTGAAATCAGGCTGTTATTAGTTTTAGCTTTGAAATTAACCTCAGAATGTTAGCAGGCTTCCATTCCTTTTTATCTGATCAAGCGCTAGCTGGAGTACATTGAGAAATTCGATTTTGAAAGTTTTTAACAGTTTTAATGATTTATAAAATCAGCCATGTAAATTTTCGCTAGCAAGTGTTTAGCAAGATTTTTGTGCGTTAGTTAGATTAGCTGATTAGCTAGCATTGCTACTAGATAATCATCACTTGTCTTTAATGATGATGTTCTCAAGTTCCATGATGTATTTTTTATTTTAGATGTTTAATTGATTAAATATACATTTTAAAAGGCTTCTAGCGAGCAATAACATTTAGGATGGAGCCTTTGTTGTATCTTAGTGTCACTGCAGACGAAATAAGTGAAAGTTTTTACTTCTACAAGACACGTGTCTCAAGTCAGTAGCCGTCATTACCCGACGTGGTCCTCTGGAGAACGCGTCACCTTTTTGATCAGTATGTTTAGAAGCTTAAGCTAAACACGGTTTGAAACGCGAGGTGTTTAACTAGACGGTTTAATCAGTGGTTTCTTTTTCATTCCCTCAGTATTTAGAGGAGAGCCTGCATCGTGTCTCTCAGATGGAACACCATGAGATGCCATGAGCATCAGATACTCAGCTCAGTCATTTAGCACTGGAGACTCATTGCATAAACATTCCATAAACATTTCCTCATAATAAACAAACTCTTTACCAATTATTATTCTTAATGAGAATTCAGATTTCACTGCTCTGTAATCAGCGCGGGCGGTACAGTGGCGTAGTGGTTAGGGCTGTCGCCTCACAGCTCCAGGGTCCGGGTTCGATTCCCCCCTCTGGGTCTGTGTGTGGAGTTTGCATGTTCTTTCTGTGCTTGGTGGGTTTCCTCCACGTACTCTGGTTTTCTTCCACAATCCAAAGACATGCCCTAAGTCTCCTGGGATAGGCTCTAGGCCCCCTGTGACCCTGTTTATAGTATACCGCGGTGTAGGCGTGAGTGATTGAGGGAACGAGTGTGTGTAAGCAGCGAGCTCCAGTCCAGAGTGAAACTCCACTCCAGGTTTCCTCGTCCACCTGTGAGCCGGCACTATGTTATCCTCCCTCTCTCTCTCTCTCTCTCTCTCCCTCTCTCCACACACACAGGGTTGATGGGGATAAGTTATAGACGTTTGGGGGGTTGGGTGCTCAATCTAAAGGCGAGCGTCGCACGTTTTTCTGTTCAAAAGCATCACGTATCAAAAAAGTGATTTTCTATCAAACTGTAAAGAAATTCTGTCGTTTAAAACGAGCAGAATGATCGAGGAAGCTCTGCGTCGTTGTTGCTGGCGCTTCCACATTGATGGAAAATTTTAGTCCGGAAATAAATTTTTGTCTAAATCTTGTTCGCTTGTGAAGTTAAAAACAAAAAAACATGATTATAGCTATTTGTTTGATGGTACATAAAAACATCGAATGATTATACAAACTGTTTTTTTTTTTTTTTTTTTAAATATATACTTTATTTTAATTTGGTGACGCGCCAGCGCTGTTTCCTTTGCGATTTCTCCACATTAGCTATCTGAAGCTATCTGTCACGTGATTGTTTTATACGTGAATACGTGTTACGGTCACATGAACGCTTCGTTCGTTTGATGTTACGTGAGAACGCTTCCTCGTATGTGGATGTCGTGTTTATTGTGTAGATTTGGATATCACAGAATAACCCCACAGTAAATTGCGTATTACCGTCCGTTACACAAACCTGCAGCTGTGTGTTTGCGACTGTTAGCTCCGCCCCCAAATGTGCCGACCCAATAGTCATACCGGGCCGTTAGAATTACGCTGCCGATACATCGTGCTGTTGTGACGTCGACGTTGCGATACGTTAACGTTGTGATGTGTGTTTTTTTTTTTTTATCTTAGGCCGCTTGAGCTGGTGTCTTCTCTTCTTCTTTTCTTTTTTTCATTTCTTCTTTATTAAATAACTGTAGTTTTGTGTAAGGTTGTTTAGTAAACTACAGAAAGTTAAAAGTTAAATCACTTTTTTTTATTTTCTTTCCATTTTTGCTCCATCTCTCTGCTCTTCCCTTCCTCCATCTATCCATTTCTTTATTCGTTTAACAGATATTCCTTTCTCTCTCTCTGTCTCCATCTCTTTATCTGTTCGTCTCTCCATCGTCTATTCTCCATCTTCCTCTCTATCTCTTTCTCTCTCTCTCTCTCTCTCTCTCCGCTCCTCATCGCTTCATCTTCTCTCTCTCCCTATTCTATTCTGTTATTCTGTTTCATCTGGTGATTTTTCCATCTCTCATCTGTCCGTCTCTCCATTTTTTTCCGCTCTTTATCGGCTCGCCTCTCCCTGTCTCCTCACTCTCTTTTTGTTCATCTCTCCTGATCTGTTCATCTTTACCATTTTCTCTTTCGGCCTCTATCCCTGTTTGTTCGTCTCTCCGTTCTGATCTCTCTATATTTACATTCTACCGTCTCTCCATCTGTCCGCTCTCTGCATCTCTCCATCTCTCTGTCCCTGTGTATATCTGTCTATACATCTCCCCTTCTCTCTTACCATCTCTCTATCTCTTTATCTGTCCATTCTCTCTCTCTCTGTCCCTACCTCCATTTTCTACCCGGCTCTAAATCTTTCATCTCTATTCTTCTGTCCACTTTTGTGCTCTTTCCATCTCTCTACTCCTCTCTCTCCGACCTTCCATCCTCACTTCTTCTTTCTCTCTTTCTCTTTTCTTTGTGCCCTCTCTCTCTCTCTTTTATTTCCCCATCTGTCTCCTCTTTCTCATCTATTCATCTTTCCCCCTCTCTTAATCTCTTTCCATCTCCCCCTCTGTCTCTCGTCTTTCTCCTTCTCTTTATCCCTCTGTCGATCTCTCGCTCTGTCCGTCCGTTCCCCTCTTTCCCTTCTTTCAGTCTCTTCTTTCTCCTCTCTCGGTTCTCCTTTCTCTTTCTATCCCCCCCGTTTTTCCCTCCGTTCTTTTTATACATTTATCATTTCTTTCTAATTCTTCCTCAACTCCTGTGTGTGTGTGTGTGTGTGTGTGTGTGAGAGAGCTGCAGTTTAATTTGCGACTCTGGCGATTATCACCTTGATAAAGTGATACTCAGATTAGACACAGCGGGACTCAGACGGTGATGGGCACTTAGAGTGTGTGTGTGTGTGTGTGTGTGTGTGTGTGTGTGTCTGAATGGGATGTTTACCTACAATTAGCACGTTTCAGCAGACGATAAATTGTCCAATCCAATATAACAGCGTTTACCACCCGTGTGTGTGTGTGTGTGTGTGTGTGTGTGAAGTCGAGGCAGAGGGAAGGCCGTGCTGGAGGATGAGGACAGCGCTGACGGGATGGACAGCGGAGGAGCGCAGGAGCTCGGTGAGTCTCTCTCTCTGTCTGTGTCTTGGTCTCTATCTGGCTGTCCCTGTCTCTCTCTTTTTCTGTCTCCCTCTTTGTCCATGTTTTTCTGTCTTATTTCTGTCCCTGCATGTCTCACTTTCTTTTTGTCCATCGGTCTGTCTCTATCTGGTTCTCTCTGTCCCTGTCTTTGTCGTTCTCCCTGTCTGTCTGACTTTCGTTTTTTGTCCCTGTCTGTCTCTCTCTTTCTGTCTGTCTGTCTGTCAGTCACTCTCTCTTTCTGTCCCTGTCTGTTTCTCTCTGTCTCTGTGTTTCTCTGTCTTTATCTGGCTCTCCCTCTCTGTCCATGTTTCTCTGTCTCTGTTTGTCTCACTGTCTCTTTCTCTCTGTCTCTCTAACTCTCTCTCTCTCTCTCTAACTCTCTCTCTCACACTCTGTCTCTATTTTTGTCTATCTCTGCCTCTCTTTCTCTGTTTGTCGTTCTGTTTCACTCTCTCCTGTTTGTCTCGTTCTTACTCTTTTTCTGTCTCTCTTTCTCCCTCTCTTTTTTCTTTATTTATTTGTTTGCCCCCCCCCCTGTAGACGGTAGAGGAGTGCAGCAGGAGGAGTGTGAGGGCGTGGCCACGGCGTCTCTTCCCGGAGACGGAGAGGAGGAAGTTCGTCCTGCACCGCGTGTTTCCCCGAACCCGGAGATGGAGGAGGCGGGAACATCAGCGGCCTGTGGAGGAGATAAAAGCAGGTCAGGAGCACACGCGCACACACACACACACACACACACACACACACACACACACACACACACACTGTCACACACTGTCACACGCTCTCTCATCCTCTCTCTCTTACACACACACACACACACACACACACAGTAAATCAGGGTGTTATTGATCTCTCAGATGGATCAGATCTGTCGATGTGAGGTTGTGTATCTGGGGACCTCATTAAGAGCCTCTCACTCGGGTTCCTCCTCCATCAGCACCTCCACCTTCTCCCCCCATCTTCTCCTTCATCAGCACCTCCACCTTCTCCCCCCATCTTCTCCTTTATCTTCTCCCCCCATCTTCTCCTCCATCTTCTCCCCCCATCTTCTCCCCCCATCTTCTCCTCCATCTCGTCTTTTTTCTTCTCCTTCTACTTCCTTCTTTTTTTCCTTTTTCAGGATCTTTTCATTCTCCCTCCTTCCCTTTTTTAGTTCTGCTTTTGATTTTTTGCTCTTTTTTATTCTCTTTTTGTCTAATTCCTCTTCATTTCTTCTCCATCTCGTTCTCTTCTACTCATCTTGCATCATTTCTTTCTCTCTCTCTGTTTCTTTCTCTTCTCTTTATTGACACACACACAAGCTCATGTTGCTGTTTATTTGCTGAGATGTGTATGTTGCGTAGTTTGTTTTTCTCGTTCTAACGTGTGTGTGTGTGTGTGTGTGTTTGGTCCTCCAGCGAGCGGCTCTGTGCCTTTTGTTACTGCGGAGCACGAAGTCTGCTCGGTCAGGGTGAACTGAAGCTCTTCAAGGCCACGCCAGGATGCGACCCTGCGCTCCACCGTAACCATGACGACGGCCAATCAGGGAAGCCTCGGGTTCTGGAGAGGTACGTCGGCTGCTGCAGAGCCCCTGAAGCCGGAGTGTGTGCGTGTCGCTGTTGTGAGACCCCAAGACGTCTTAATGGTGCTCGCTGTCTGTCTGTGATTTGATTCCGACGTCGTGAGTCGAGATGGAGATTCAGTGAGTCGTCTGGCCGTGACAGAGATGTTTTACTCTCTCATCCAGCGAATCTTCCATTAAGTGTTTGAATCTGGGAATCATTTGTTAATGGTTGTGAATCTTTTGATCTCTACCAGAGATTCAGTCTTTGTTTTAACGAATCAGTGGATTCAGTGAATCTTTCGATCATTAGAGTTTTGACAGTGAATCAGTTCGTCACGGCTAAGAGTCGTTTCTCTCTCTTTCAGCGACTCGGTGTTTAAGTCGGTGAATCTTTTGATCAAGACTGAGAATCGTTTCTCTCTGATTCAGTAGATGAGTTTGACTCAGTGAATCCTTTAGTTTTAAGACAGAGACTCATGTCTTTCTCGTTCGGTGGTCCGCGGTTCTTATTCAAACGGATCAGCGAATCTTTTGTTCGTTCGGATCCGTTACTCTGTAACAGAGTGAGCAGTGGTGAGTGCCTGCAGCTACGTCACACCGCTTCCCTCCTTGCTAGCGTGCACCGTGTTACCCTGTGATTACCCATCATGCAGTTGGGAGTCCTGCAGGACTGGATGTCAGACTCAGCATGTGCTCAGCCCTACAAAGGGCCCTCGCTGGAAGGCTGCCTAATTTGTCTCGGCACCTCGGAACCAATCGGGAGCATCGATGATGTAATGCAGCACGAGTGAGAGGTTGGCGGTGAGCCAGTGTGGCTCCGCTCTGTCAGCCACGCATGCACACACACACACACACACACACACAGAGTTGGTCAGGGAAGGGGAGGAGGAGAAAGCAGAAAAACAAAAGGATGAAAGGAGCAGGCGAGCATGCGCGACTCGAGGGATGTCTTCCACTTTGTTAGCGTAACATCTGACGTTGCAGTCGCTGCTAATGTTCACATGTGAATGATTTGTTTCAATCTGAGGCGAATAAACAGAACAAATAACAACAGTTCTCTGGTTTTTCCTTGACGTGTTTATCTGGTTTTGATCCACATTAACCAGTACTGACTTACTTTTCTGGTCTGAGCTGCTTTGTCTGGTTGTAACCTGTTTTATCCGGTTCTCACCTGACTTATTAGGTTCGGACATGTTGTTCCGACTTGCTTGGTCCAGTTTTAACTTGGTTTATCCATGTTTGATGTATATCGCTGCCCCACTGTATCTAGTTCTGACCTGCTGGTTCTGGTTCTGATCTGCAGTGTGGACTTGTTATATCTAGTTTCGACCAGTTTAATCTGGTTCAGAGATTCAGTTCTGTTTTATTTCATTCTGATAACCCGCTTTTTCTGGTTCTGACCCGCGTTATTTGGTTCCGATCGTGCCCTTACGTGACCTCAACACGCTCATGCATAACTGCTCTTTTTTTCTCATATATGGCATTTAAGACACGCCCACTCATCAACATCTAAGGCTCATCAATATAACTCCCACATTTCTGTCTGTAACCCTCATGCCACATTCGCCTGCAGCTGATCTGCCTTTCATACGCTAAACACACATGCGCGCATTTTCACATCTGGCCTTTAGGACACACCCATTTTTAATTCCCATAAATGGACTCGGAGAAGACACGCCCTCATTTCAATCTGTAGTATTTGACACACAGACAGTAACACGTGCACATTCTGTTTCCCGGTGCTTTCAGTTCCACTGCAAATCTCATTTCCATATTTTCGCTTGGCCACGCCCCTTGGAGACACACCCGCCTCACCGTTTCCGTGTACAGAGTGATGGATGGTCTGAGAGATCTTCAGCTAACCCTTGCTGATTGAGACAGATGGAGCTCGGCGAGGCGTAATCAGATGCGTCTTGTCGTCTAATCCGTCATCGATGAGTCATTTCCGAATAGCCGTGACTTTTACGCTAAATATCAGCTAAATTAACACGCCTGTGAGTCAAAGCCTCCAGCTGCTGAATGTCAAGTGTGAATTAACACCTTCCTCCTCTCGCGCTCTCACAGATCGTGATGGAAGAGTTTCTGCAGATCCACCGCGCTGTCTGAGGGAACCCGTGTGAAAGGCCACATCTCGGCTCAAACGCCTGACATTTAGTTGCTTCACTCCCTCCCTCTCTCTCCCTCTCTCTCTTCCTCTCTCTCCCTCCCTCTCTATCCCTCTCTCTCTCTCTCCCTCCCTCCCCCTTTCCCTCCCTCTCTCTCTCTCCCTCTTTTCCCCTCGCCCCCTCTCTCTCTCTTTCTCTCCCTCTCCCTCCCTCTTTCTTCCTCCCTCTCTCTCTCTCTCCCTCTCTCCCTCTCTCTCTCTCTCTCTCTCCCTCTCTCCCTCTCTCTCTCTCACTTTTTCTCTCCCTCTCTTCCCATCTTTCTTCCTCTCCTCCTTTCCCTCTCTCTCTCCCCCCCTCTCGCTCCATCCTTTTCTCTTCCTCTCTCTCTCTATCACCCTCTCTCTCTCCCTCCCTCTCTTTCTCTCGCCGTCCCTCCTTCCTCCTCCCCCTCTCCCTCTCTCTCTCCCTCCTTTTCTCTCCCTCCCTCTCTCTATCCCCCTCTCTCTCTCCCTCCCCCTCTCTCTCTCGCCGTCCCTCCCTCCCTCTCCCTCTCTCTCTCTCTTTCTATTCTCATCGCTCCTCTCTCGAGCGATCAGACCTGTCTCTGAGTGAGTCACGGCTCATGTCAGCTCCACAGGTCACCTTGTTTCACTTCACCAGGAAGTAAACGCACCAAACTCCAACTTTTACTTTCTCTCCATCTTCGTGCTTGTGAGTGTATAAAGGAATTTCTTTCATTTTTGTAAAAGTGCTATATAAATAAAATTGAATTGAATTGAAAGGAGGCGGGGCTACCGAGCCTGTCATTCTGTCTGCCTCTTTTCGCTGTCAGTTCGTTTAGAGGAGGGGGGGCGTGGCCATCTCCGTACCCATCAGTCTCAGCAAAGTGGGCACGGCTTCTGGTTTTAGGTAAGGACAAGTGGGAGTGTCCAGAAGTAGATGTGTGCCAGTTATGCTGGAGTGGGCGTGGCCTCTGTGCCTTCAGCGACAGTGAAGGTTGTTCGGTCCCTGTGAAGGAGGCGTGGCTTGTGTGTGGGCCGTCTTGTTGAAGTGGTTGTGGTATTTTGTCTTTAGTCTGACAAAAGTAGGAGTGGCCTAAGTTCCTACAGTCAGACGGAAGGAGGTGTGGCTTATGTGTGGCAGTTTGTTGAAGTGGGTGTGTCTTTTCTGCACTGTGTTTGTGAGAACTGGGCAGGGCCTATGTGTGGGCAGTCTTATTGAAGTGGGTTTGGCTTCTTATCTTTAGACTGAGAAGAGTGGGCGTGGCCTGTGTTCGGACAGTCTTGTTAAAATGGAGTGTGACTTATTCTTTTAGTTTAAGAGAAGCGGGCGTGGCCTGAGTTCCTACAGTCAGAGTGAAGGAGGCGTGGCCTATGTTCGGAAAGTCTTTGTTGAAGTGGGTGTGTCTTCTTAAAAGTGTGATGCTGTGACCTCTCGCAGCCTGGGGCCTGGAGAGAGCTGGTTGGCCGAGCTCTCTCAGAGGGGGGTGGGGTGGGGACGTGGGAGGGACTTGGTGCTTTCACATCAGTTCACAGCTCTAGTTCACTGGTTCACTGATCAGCCAATCAGGGGGTGTCTCACGCAAGCAGAATGAGCGGACAGCGCTGTCCTGCGAGTGTGTTACGCCGCCCACAACGATGCGTAGATGAGCAGTAAGATGTGGTTGGTGGCGTCACGTGGCTCGGAGGAAACACGTGATAGTCTTCAGTCCTCAGTGTTTGGGCGTGATGATGGGTGGAAACTGGTTATGAGTAAATTAGGGAGAAAATCAGGGAAACCCCCCACCCAAAAAGTTTTTTTTAATTTCAACTGATTTTTTTTCTTCGATTCGACCCATGAAAGTCACGGAGGTTATGTTCCTAAAGCACCCACGAGTGTTGGATGTGGTCTAAACAATGCCTATAAAGGTCTATTTTTATAGTTTGAACCCTAAAGCAGACAAAAAAGAAGACTGATCCAAAAACAAAGCAATCAAATGCTTTATACTGTTCACAGATTTAAAATCAATTTTAAATGAATACATCAAAAATAAACGTTG
Source organism: Clarias gariepinus (assembly GCF_024256425.1). Lineage (NCBI taxonomy): Eukaryota > Metazoa > Chordata > Actinopteri > Siluriformes > Clariidae > Clarias > Clarias gariepinus. The sequence continues at coordinate 50,155,160 of NC_071100.1, read as the reverse complement.
ATCAGAATGGGACCAGTGTTTAAATAAGAAACTATATGAAATAAACCCAGATGTTGGATCAAGACATACATTTCCTTTTAAAAATCGTTGGGATCAAGTGACTTATACAAGATGCAGGATGGGACACTTAAAAGCTACACACACACACACACACACACACACACACACACTGTCAAGAGAAGTTATTCCCAATGTATGAACCCTTCTGTCCATCAAACATATTTTATTTGACTGTAACTTTTACTCCTTTAAGGAACTTGTTTTATTTAGTTCTCACTTTTAAAATAGTTTTTAAACAAGTAAATTAAAATAAAGTTTTATAGTTCTTAGAAAAAATAAATTTTTTAAGTTTGAAAGAAATTTTTCGCCATGAATCTAGCCATAGAAGTTAAAAAAAGAAAGAAAGTTAGTTTAAACCCTAAATATTTTAAACTCGGCTTAATACAGTATCCTTTAATAAGAAGAGTGTAAATGTGAACGCGTATACTGTACAGTACTGTACCGCTCTGTCTCCCGCAGTGTTAGAATGTTAAATACAGATGTTCCCCCCGCTGTATGTGCTGAGTGTGTGGTTTCTTCAGTATCAGTACTGTAGTGTGAATACGGTAATAATAATTCACCATCACAAGCCGTGTTTTTCTCTACGGTCGCTTTGTGTTCTCTCTAAAGAACTAAAACAATTATACAGTTTTATATTTTATATGGAAATCTATCTGGCTTTACGTTAATATTTCGTTATATATTTATCGTTTGCTAGCGGCGGAGCAGAGGACGCGGCCCGCAGGTCCTGGGACGAGCTTCACCACGTGGGTTTACCCGAGGACGTAGACGTCCGGTCTCTCTTCGACGAGTCAGGTGATCACCGACGCACAAGTTTTACAGGATCACGGAGGTGTAATGCGAGTACACAAGTGTGTGTTTACATGATGGTGTGTGTGTGTGTGTGTGCAGGTCAGTGCTGGGCCCATCAGCGGTGCGCTCTGTGGTCGGAGGGTGTGTGTCAGGCGGAGGACCAAACACTGCTCTATGTGGACAGAGCCATCCACTCAGGGAGCACAGAGGTGAGACCAGACGAGGACACGCCCACACTCACACTCACACTCGCGGCTAAAGCAGGAGACGCCATTTCACTTTACACTCTTTGTTCCAAAACGAGGTATAAATATTCGTAACGCATAAATAACCGTCTTATAAGTCACACACTGACATTTAAGATAAGCACAGGCCAGGGTTTGGGGGGGGGGGGGGGGGGGGGGCTGAAGGTCAGCTCTGAAAAGGTCACCGCGGTCGCTAGACACACACACACACACACAAATACACACCTTTATACACAGTGTGACGTGTGCTAGTTGTGCATACAGTCAGGGGAAAATGACATTTTGTTTCTGAGACGTGAAAGAGGATCGAATGTTTATCCGTTAAATGACGTCATTTACAATCACATCTTCGTTAGGTTTAAAAACAAAGTAGATTTTTAAAATAAATTCAAATGAGCAACAAAAACAGACAGGTAGAATATTCCTGTGTGTGTGTGTGTGTGAGAGAAGGAGAGGGATGTTTGATGTGGAAGTTTAAAATGGCTCGTTCCAGCTAAAGAGGGAACAGCGCGCTTGTTTTGATCACCAGGAGGGGAATAACGGAGCGCGTTTGAGGAAGCGGCGTGCATTTGAGGGGAAGACCCCCTGCCGTGTTTCAGTCACGCCCTCGCCGACTTCCCCTGGGCCCCAGGCCAATCCCTCTCCCCAAACACCTGCGCCACTACTTTGTCTGGGGCTGTGAGGAGACGAGGGATGGAGTCGGGGGACATCGTGAAGTGATATCACACTGTACTGACGTACTCTGTCTCTCTGTCTCTGTCTGTCTCTGTCTGTCTCTGTCTCTCTGCAGCATTGTGCATATTGTAAGCGCCTTGGAGCATCCATTAAGTGCTGTGAGGAGGGGTGTGAGCGTTCGTACCATTATCCGTGTGCGGGGGCAGCCGGAACCTTCCAGGACTTCAGGAAGCGCTCCGTCCTGTGTACAGACCACCTCGAGCTCGCCTTCAGTAAATGTGAGATCACACCGGTCGACTCTTTAACATACACCTTCAACTCCTACACACGCCTCATTAAAGTCTATAACAATTCCATATTAATTAAATTATTATAGAGTTATGTCACTAATCAGTTTTGTAAAATAAAATGTTCTAGTAACCTGTTGTATTCATCTATAAGTTGCTACAAAATATTATGACATATAGGAAGTCATTTTGTTAATGAAGTTTTATAACGGTAACAGTGTCATGTGATGATGGATTGATAGTGACAGCGAGAAGAGTGTGCCTCACAGTTTATAACGTAATATGTTAATAGTTAGATGTTAATATTATAGCTATTACAAATAACATACGATAATATAAGATCTAATTCAACAAAAATTTCAGCCGTGCGTCCTAAAAAAAAAAAAACGAGTCAGATAGGGTTATGTGTAGATACTTAGAATTAACGTGAGATGTTTAGAATTAAGTTGGAGTCCCTTAGTTATACAGATCCTTTAAGAATCCTGGGCCAGGGGTAGCTCAGTGGTTAAGGCATTGGACTACGGTTCGGAAGATCCCAGGTTCAAACCCCACAACCACCAAGTTGCCACTGTTGGGCCCTTGAGCGCGGCCCTTAACCCTCAACTGCTCAAATGTGTAATGAGATAAAAATGTAAGTCGCTCTGGATAAGAGCGTCTGCCAAATGCCTAAATGTAAATGTAAATGTAAGAATGATGTGAAAATGTGTTAAATAAATATGAGTCAGATAGACTCGTTTAGAATTGTGTAGAGTCAGATAGAGTCACTTGGAGTCAAATAGAGTTACTTGGAGTCAGATAGAGTCACGTAGAGTCAGATACAGTCAGATAGACTCGTTTAGAATTGTGTAGAGTCATATAGAGTCATATGGAGTCAGTTATACAGTCTCTAAGAGTGGAGCAACTTGGAGTCAGATAGAGTCATATGGAGCAACTTGGTCAGATAGAGTCATATGGAGCAACTTGGGGTCAGATAGAGTCATATGGAGCAACTTGGAGTCAGATAGAGTCATATGGAGCAACTTGGAGTCAGATAGAGTCATATGGAGTCACTAGAAATCAGTTGAAGTTGTTTAAAGTCATGTGGAGTCACTTTGTTATATGAAGTCTCTAAATGTAAGATGGAGTCATATAAAAGAATACTCAATCTTCTAAGGTTTATTACATCGAGAACAACACAAAAAAATTTACACATCAGCCATTTAAAAAAGTTTTAGCGGACTTGACTTGACCAGAAGACGGAAAGTTTGTTGTATGTTTTTTTTTTATTTTTATAATTAAAAATCTCTCTTTCTTTTGTGTGTGTGTGTGTGTGTGTGTAGCAGCGGAGGAGGCGCACTGTGTGCTGTGTGAGAGTCCGGGAGATTTAATGGACCAGCTGTTCTGCACCAGCTGCGGTCTTCATTACCACGGCATGTGTTTGGACATCAGCGTGACTCCTCTGAAGCGAGCGGGCTGGCAGTGTCCGGAGTGTAAAGTGTGCCAGACGTGCAAGTAAGTGTGAACCTCACTCTTCACTCTTTATAAAGGCCGAGATCAGGTTTAAACTCTTTATTTTATAATAAACCGGGTATTGCTGATGGTTTTTAATGTTGTTTTTGCTTTAGGAACCCCGGGGAGGACACGAAGATGCTGGTGTGTGACATGTGCGATAAAGGCTATCACACCTTCTGCCTGCAGCCCGTCATGGACTCCATCCCCACCAACGGATGGAGGTGTAAGGTAACGAATTAGCAAAAACACAACATGCGCGGATGGATCGGACGCTTTCATATGAACTTCCTGTAGAGTCGTGTGGAGTTGTAGAGCGTCATGGATTTATATAAAGTTGTTTCATATATGCAAGGAGTCACATGAAGTCACTTATATCATATGGACTTGTTTTGAGTTTTATGGAGTCACATGGATTTAATTAGAATTAGTGCAAGGTTGTATAAGGAGTCGTGTGGAATTGTGCAAATCGTAGATGGAGTCACATGGAGTCTTATGGAGTCACATTGTGTCATTTGATTTATGAGAATCCCAAGAGTCATATCCAGTCATGTAAAGTCACTTGCAGTCAGATAGAGCAATTTAGAATGGTTTAGAAAGGCATGGAGTTGTTTAGAGTCATATGGAGTCATGTAGAGTCACATGAAGTCACTTCATAGTCAGATAGAGTCATGCAGAGACACCTAGAATCACATCTGGAGTTGTTTAGAGTTACACATGGAGTCACTTAGAGTTTTATGGTATCTCTTAGTGTGATACGTCGTATGGAGTCACATAGAGTCTTTTAGAGTCATACAGAGTCTTTTAGAGTCATATGGAGTTGTATGGAGTTATGATGTGAGGTCCATTGGACTCAAATGGAGTCACACACAGTCAGATAAAGTCATAAGTAATTTAGAGTCATGTGGAGTCACAGAATTTTATGTCATCTTTTAGATTGATACGTCATATGGAGTGATATAGAGGCACATGAAGTCACTTTAAGGCTTTTTGAAGTCTTTTAAAGTGATATGGAGTATTTTAGAGCTATACAGGGTGAAATAGTCACATGGAGTCTTATGGCATTTCCTAAAGTCATGTGGTGTCTGTTTCAGTCATACGGGGTCATTTAGAGTGATAGGGAGTTACTTAGATTAAAATGGAGTCACTTCGAGTCAAGTGGAGTCATATAGAGTTGCTTAGAGTCAAAAAGGCACTTGGAGTTCTATGAAGACATGTAGAGTTGTCTAAAGTCATACAGGTTTGAGAGTAGGTGTATAGACCTTCATGGAGCTGTTTAACCACATACACAGTTGTAGAATTCCTTCAAGTTTTAAAAAGTTTTTTAAAGAGTCATCTGGAGTCAAACTGTGGCGTTGTGTAGATTTCTGTGGAATCATAAGGGGTCGTTTAGGGTGATACTGATTTCTATGCAGCCATCATTGTCTTTTAGTGTCATGGTAAATGTGAAGACCTTTTTTTTTCTTCACTAGTATGGTGGATAGATTAATGTGCTCTGTGTGTGTGTGTGTTTTACAGAACTGCCGAGTGTGTGTGCAGTGTGGCACTCGGAGCAGCAGTCTGCTGTGTGAGAGCTGCTCCGGGCAGCACGACTCGACTCCGCTCTGCTCCCTGTGTGCCGGAAACCTGGAGGCCGAGCTCCATAAAGACCTGCTCTCCTGCCATCACTGCAAAAGGTACACAGCGAACTCGCCAAAACCGGGGCAGAACCTGAGCTGATGGTGGTGGCGATATTTATACCAGATCACTGAGAAGCATCAGTGTGTGTTTGATCAGACCAAATGTACTCTGGGAAGTACATGAAACAGTTTTATAGTCGGTGCATTTTTCAATCTTTCTCCAGGTGTTTTCACGCTGAGTGTGAGCGGCAGGTGGAGGGTCACGTGGAGCTCCAGGCCGGAGAGGATTACGTGTGTTCGATGTGTAAACATGCCAGCGTCGGGCCAGGATCCACACTCGCGGAGACGGAGAAGCAGGAAGCAAACATGGACGTCGAAACGGAAACGCAGTCAGCACAATCAGACATGGACTGTGAACCCGCTCAGACGGACAGCACAGAACCGGGACGGACCGTCACCGAGCCGCGGTGTGAGGAGAAGGAGGAGGACAAGGAGGACGTGACGGAGCACAAGGAGTCCGGTAAGATCAGGAAGTAAACAATGATTATATATCAGTTTACTGACGAGCACTGAAACATAACTGTACATGACGCTGCGTGTTTGTCAGAGAGGTGCTTCTTAAAAATGGTTTAAAGGTCCCGTATTTTACTATTTCTTTCTTTGAGTGAGCACAGGTCACAGGGCTTCCCCAGAGTGTGTCTTAATGCCCCAACCTATACTACTGCTGCATGCATTTTTCCATTCATCACTCAAATTTCAGTTTATGCAAATGAGCTACTTCGGAGAACACAAGGGGGGGAGGAGCTCTTGTTACATGAGGTCACATTAGGGGATAGAAATCTAATCCTTCATTCAATCCTTTGCAAATACACAAATGATAATAAGGACAGAATCAAGAAAATGTATTTCTGCCTCATGTTCTTTGATTGTTCCTTGACAGCGCCCTCTAGAGGACAAGCACATGCAACTTGCGAGCACAAGCACTTTAACCTGCCCCAAATTCATGTAACTGTTCTGTAAAGTCTGTAATAATCATCTTTAATGTTTTCTTGCGTTTTTTGTCTCTAGAGTAACTGACTTACACAGGAACAAAGGTTTTTTTTTTAGTGGATTTACTGATTACTGGGAGTCTGGAGGAATGCTTTCTGTTACCTGAGTCTCTCAGGGTCATGAGTGTTGCTCATGACCTCAGCAATACACTCGGCGATCCTTACGCAATACCACTACAGGATAATGAAACTCGCCCTGTAATTACTTCACACAGCACTAAGCTAATGATCTGCCGCGCTGGGCCAATATTTGGTTATGAAATCCTGGTACGCTTTTTGAGGCTGGCTGATTATGTGTACCTGGAGGGTCTGTGGGCTTTATTCGATAAGATCTTCTGTGCCAGTAGAAGAAAAACAACCCCCTCACAAGGTTTTTTTGACGAGGAGAATTTTTTTTTACCTTTCAGTTTTTCTTCTTTATTCAAGGTTAAAGCCATGGTCCACAGGGAGTTTTAAAAAGTTTGGAATTCAGTTTCATAATTGCAGATCCAGCACTTATAAAGCATTCTCGAATTGAGATGTGTATTAGGACTGGGATCCTGAGACCAAGCAAAAAAAAAAAAAAAAAAAAAAAAAAACCTTACAGGAACATTGGTTAAAACTTCTTCAGGAGTGGGAGAATTGATTAAAATGTCTTGAGAGTTGGTGGGGTTGGTTGGAAAGCATGTGGGAATGGGTGGGATTGGTTGGAACCCCATTGGGAGGGGTTTAATTGGTTAGAAAGTCTTCAGGTGTTTTAAAATTGGTTAGACCTTCTTCGGGAGTTGCTGGGATTGGAGTGGGTGGGAATAATTAGAAATTCAAGAGTTGATACATTTGGATATTTCATCCTCCAGGGCTCCTGGGATTAATTAAAACTTCTTTAGGAGTTGATTAATTAAGTATGAACTACTGCTGGTGTGGATGGTATTGGTTAAAATTCCACTGGACATAGGTTGGATTGGTTAGAACATTTTAAGAAATTGGTAAATTGGTCAGACCTTCTTCTTTTTTAAATTAGGTTAAAAAACGTGGTTAATTTAGATGTTACATTTGGTTAAATCTTTTAAGGGGTTTTGCTGGGATTGATTAGAATTTCTTCAGGAGTTAATTTAGTACGAACTACTGCTGGTGTGGATGGGATTGGTTACAATTCCATTGGACATTGGATGTATTGGTTAAAACGTCTTTAGGATTTGGTAGGATTGGTAAGAACTTCTTGGGGAGATGATAAATTTTAATCAGACCTCCGTCAGTTGCTTAGACATGCTTCAGGGCTGGCTGGGATTGGTTGGAACTAATTCTGCGGTGGATGGTAATAGACTAGAACTCCATTGGGAGCGGGTGGGATGGGTAAGAACTCTATCTGAGGTGAGTGAATCAGTTAGAAATACTCTGTAAATGCAATTTAAATAACAGAGCCACATGCTTCCAGTCCACGCTGGCTGACGTTCCGATCTAGGAAGAAGCATAGCATCTAAATTGTTTACAGCTCAATGATATCCCAGAGGATGGAGTCGGTAAATTATCTGTGTTTACAATTTGTGTCACAGTTGATTAGCAAATTTGATTAAAACATTTAACAAGGCGCTTTTAAACAAGATTTTAGGCATCCCTGAACGTGCTCCCGTGATAAAGGGGTTAAAGCTAAACAGGCATTTAAGAGAGAGAGAGAGAGAGAGAGGGAGAAAGAACTGGAGAGAGAGGCGCATAGCATGAGAAATCACCACCACAGTGACTGGTCTTTAGTGATGTAATGTTTATAATCAACAGTTCAAACGAGTTCTTGGTTGGAGTTTCTAAGATGCGTCACAACTCTGTACAAAATGAAATCTACAAATGTGTGTTCTGTTCCTGAGGCAAATCCAGAAGCCTGCCTGTCTATCAGCTGTTTTTAACCACACGCACACACACATGCACACACACGCACAAACACGCACACACACTGGGTCCAGTCTGAACATCCCTTTTGAGTCTTACAGACGTGAACACTTTCCTTTTTAGCATTTTTCTTTTTTTTAAGAAGCCATTCTCACCCATTTTCCAGCACTGTAATTATTTCCACTCAGCCTGCTTTAGGTTATGTAAGGACACTTCCACTAATGATGAACGTGTCTCCTGTTCACAGAGGTGTGTGCAGAAAAGAGCTGTGAAAAATCCCTACAGGAGGTCAGTGAAGCGTCACCGAAAGGCCCCACGGGTGAAAAGGTTCCAGGTACTACCTTCGTGTCCATGTTTTTGTCCCACCATCACGTTGCATAACGATATTTTTTGCACTTCTTTGCCAGTCTTGTTCAGTTTCTGGCACAGGACTAGCCAGACTGTCTGCAAGTTTTATGTTCGTAGTTCAGGAAAGTGTAACTCAAATTATTTTTGTCGTGTCTAGCCACAGAGCCTCCTCAGGACACGAAGCCAGCTGGTAGTCCAGGAGCTCCTCAGCAGGAGCCAGGTCCATCCCCTGAGCCACCCTCAAGCCAATCTTTCACTCAGTCCATAAAAGCAGAGTTGCCTCATCACCCAGAGAGCCCATCATCGTCTGGAGCTCCAGAAACATCATCTCTCCAAGGGGAGGAGCTGAGTTCGAGTCTGGAGGAAAAGAAAACCATCACACCAGCCACCAAAGACCTCACATCGATCTCTGAACCTTCTAATGAGGAACCGATGGACGTATCATTTTCTACAGTTGAAGAAGCGTCCATTGAGGATAAAGCAAATTCTGTGCCAAAGGTAGAGGAGGTGAAAAACACGGGCCTCTTTGAGGAGAAAAAGTCAGAGAGCGTCACTCCCATCGAGCAAGAAAAGGTTCCTGAGGAAGCTGAAAGATCGACGGAACCTCTTACGTTGGAGGAGCGAGAAAGTGTCACGGAAGATCCTGCGGTGCCGCAACATCACACGCCTTCAGAAGTCAGCCTGAAGGAAAACGATTTGGACGCCATGCTGGTGGATGAACAGGCTAAGTCCTGTGTGGGCCTCCTCGTAGAGCAGCAGGAGAGAAGTGCTGAGGAATGTAACAAGTCTTCTGACAGTTTCTCTGTGGAGAAACATGAAGGAGCATCTGATGGTGTCAAAACAGAGGTTCCTTCTGAAGGCCACGTGGTGGCACCATGTGAAAGCCATGCAGTGAAGGAGCATGAGAAAGGCCTCACGGTGCGGAAGAGCGAGTTTCCAGTGGAGGAGCGTAAAAAATCTTCTGAAGATCTTGGTCAGGTGATGGACTTCAGTATGGATGGTGAGAGAAGCTTGGCGAAGCTGAGCTCGCTGGTGGAAGAGAGAACGTCACTGAAGCCTTCAGTGGTCAGGCAGCCAGAGAGTTTCCACTGCTCCGTAATCAACCCCCAAAACCTGTCTGCTCTCGGGGAACCAACCAGCAACGTGCCTTCAGCCACTTTCATACCACTTACGCCCAAAATTGGCATGGGCAAACCCGCCATCTCCAAGAGGAAGTTCTCACCTGGAAGACCCAGGGTCAAGCAGGTAGGACCTACTGGTTCAGAACAAATAATAATGTTCTAATCTCTGAGGTGTTTCTGGAACCTTGTTATACTTTTCTGAGCATCACAGGGTGTTTGAGGGACCAGTGAGTGAAGACGGTTCCATGGTGTTGATATGTTTTTCAATCTGGAGAGCCGTTGAGGGGTTGTGAGCGTTTTTATTAATTTGTTTGTATCGGGTTCGATCAGATCCGGTTCCTGAACTCGTTCTTTGTTTGTTATCGTTCCAGGCTGCTTCACCTCACTGGTCTCGTTAGCCTGTTCTTAAAAATATTTTTAACAGTTGCTATTGTTTATATTTAAGTTGGCCATATTAGGGGAGAAAATCGATATCTGATTAGCGTCACTTTTCTGGAAAATCATTATAAATTAAAAAGATTGCTGATGTAAATTATTAAATAAGTAATAGTCATTCTAAGGTTGCTGTTTTATTTCTCTTCTTTAGTTTGTTCTTTTTGTATTATTTATATCACATAAACTATTCAGTAGCTAGTTAAACGCAATTCTAAAGTTCTTGGATTTTAAATGTAGTTATTTTATATAAAAAGTTTATTTACACAGCTGTTAATATAATTTTTATAATTTGAATTATGTGTCTCTGTATTTATTTATTTATTTATTTATTTATATAAATTAGCTTAAATTAATTTTAAATTAACTTGTTTTCCTTTTTTTGGGGGGAAGAAAATTCATAATATAATAAAAAATATATTTTTTAAAAGGAATTCTATATATATATACTGTGTGTATATATATATATATATATATATATACTGTGTGTGTGTGTATATATATATATGTATATATATATAAAATTCCTATTTTAAGAAAAACGTTAAGAGGATTTGTTTAATTATTTAAAAAAATGTTAACTACATTATACATTATAGTGCACTAAATAATTTTTTGTTTTTGCTGTATTTTTGGTGTTAAAATAAAACAAAAACGATAATAATAATAAATTATAATCGATTGTATAATAAATAAATATTTTTTAATATAAACTCCAAATTGTTTATTAATAATAATAATGATAATAATAATAATAATAATAATAATAGTTAAATCTATGAATTTTATAATAGAATTTTTTCTTAGACACAAACACTCGACCATGAACGACTTGAACGTAAGATGAGTGTAGCGCTGTATAGTAAATTCTTCATAATTAGTGCTGCAGTTTAATTACTTTAGCAAACGTTCGAGAACTCTGGTTCGACAGAAGTGTGTATATATGTGTGAGAGTGTGTGTGTATATGTGTGAGTGTGTGTGTGTGTAAGTGTATGTGAGTGTGTGTGTATATGTATGAGAGTGTGTGTGTATGTGTGAGAGTGTGTGTGTGTAAGTGTGTAGGCAGAGATGCGCTCGCGTGCTTCGCATGCTGCCTCGTCTCCTGAACGCTTCTCGCTGACATCATCACATCATCTGTGGTTCACCACAGAGAGGGAAGTGGGACGCTTCCCCCCCCAGTAGCCACGCCCCTTCCTGTTCCCGCGGAGGTTTTTTTTTGAGCACATCACTCGCAGTAGCCCTCCGTGTGCCTGCGCTCGTCTCCATAACTCCAGCTCTTCGTTATAACCATGACCGTGTGTGTGTGTGTGTGTGTGTGTGTGTTAATGCCTTTCTTTGATTGCCCTTGATTCCTTTAAGTTGTTGCATGATTCTCGCCCACATCCTCCTCTCTCTCTCTCTCTCTCTTTCTCTCTCTCTCTCGCCCACCTCACTCTCAGGGAGGATGGAGTGCGTCTCCTAGACTGAGCTCCCCCTCTCCGTCCCCGGTTTGGGACGGCCCAAAAAGCAGACAGGACCAGAACATGGGCGTCTGGAGCATCCGTGTGGTAACTACATCTCCCACTCTCCCATCCTCCCCCCCCCCATCAGCCTGAAACCTTTCTCCCAGACGCCACAGTGTGGCGCTCTTCTCACACCCCGAGGGGTTAATACATACAGACATACCTATACATATGTGTATGTAAATAAGTAAACAAATAAATTAAATAATTAAAGAGTTGGTTAATCTGTAATTTGTGCATTTAATTCGCATTACAATGATGACAGGTAGACAGACAGATGATGAGCAGACAGACAGGTGACTGAAAAATGGGCCTGTACGCTCAGGGGGTGAGTAGACAGACACATGAAAGACAGACAGAAAGATGGACTGGCAGACTGGTGAAAGACAGATAGACAGACAGGTGTAAGGTAACAGATGGATGTAGACAAACGTAGAAAGACAGACATATAGACTAACACAGACAGAGAGAGACAGACAGACAGATGCAGAGACAGGCAGACCCATATAGACCAACGTGGGGGGATAAAGAGAGAAAGACAGGTCAATGTAGACAGATGCATGTAGACCAGTATAAAAAGACAGGTGAAAGAAAGACATATCGATCAACTCAGACAGACGGACAGACAGACACATACAGACCAACACAGAGAGACAGATTAAAAATAGGCAGTTCCAACCCTGAAAGACAGAGACAGACAGACAGACGCTTTCAAACCAACGTAAACAAATTAAAGACAGACAGACAAATATAATCAGACTGATCACTTCTACGTGAAGGTAGATCTTTGGGTCTTATTTAATCTTCTGGTTGTCACATCATGTCACCACGTCATTGCGCTGTATCTGTGTTCAGGTGGTCATGTTGTCCTTCCTCACCTGTAACCTCTTCACCCTGCACTGCAGCCATAACGCACTCGCAGAGAAAATGCCACTGTCTCGTTTCTGTTTTTTTTTTTTCTCTCTTAAAAGTGACTAGCGGAGATGGTATGAGGTCAGGTCAGTCCGTGTCAGATTTAAGGAGATGACCTGGGTGATGTTTATGGTTTGAATCTGGGAGTTTATGGTTTGAACAATCGTAAGGTGCAGATTTAGCGTGCAGTGTTAAGCCGAAGGCGGTACGCCCGTGGTACTTTGGCTCAGCGGTATTATACCGTAAAACGCATGACTGATCTCGTTATCTCTGTGTGTGTCTGCGTACATCACAGGGTCGGGGTTCAGGATTCCCTGGCAGGAGGAGACCCAGAGGGGCATGGCTTACAGGTAGAGGTGGGCGTGGCCGATCCAGGATGAAGAACGGAGTGGGTCCGGTTCCAGCGCCGGGAGTACGTCACATTACCAGCTAGTGCCTATGTGTGTTATGTGTGTATAATAATTTTTAAAAGGATCGCGGATAACGGCGAATTCTTTCCACCACAGGTGGGCGCCATGGAGCCGCAGATCTACCAGTTCCGAGAGGAAGAAGAGAACTCCATGCACAACACGGTGGTGATTTTCTCCAGCACAGACACCTTTACGCTAAAACAGGTATTACGGTTATTCCCGCTGTAGCCGTGTCGGATTCCGCGTTCTGATTGGTCGAAACGTGATGAATAAAATCCAGTGCACTTTATTATTTACGTTTTTTTTTTTTTTTGGTCTTTACCAGGACATGTGTGTGGTGTGTGGGAGTTTCGGGCAGGGGGTGGAGGGCCGCCTTCTTGCCTGCGCCCAGTGTGGACAGTGTTACCACCCGTACTGCGTTAACATCAAGGTAACACACACACAGGTCGATGTCACCTTGTTAAACCTCTACGCTGTCACTAGATCTTAACACTTTGACTCCACCTGCTTCTTTAGTCTGGTTTAGTGTTTGTCCCAATGTTGCCATGGTTACACTCTAGCTAGCTTTCACTACAGCTGTGATCTTAATTCATCTGGAAAATCTTTGTGTGTGTGTGTTGCAGATCACAAAAGTGGTCCTGAGTAAAGGCTGGCGGTGTTTGGAGTGTACAGTGTGCGAGGCGTGCGGTCAGGCGAGCGACCCTGGGCGCCTTCTGTTGTGTGACGAGTGTGACATCAGCTACCACACCTACTGCCTGGACCCGCCCCTTCAGAACGTCCCGAGCGGCAGCTGGAAGTGCAAATGGTAGTACCGCGGGTAGTGCTGGAATCATGGGAAGTGCCACGCGATAACGTGTGTTATGGCATGACGGAGTGTGTTGGCATGTCCTGTTTTTTTGCAGGTGTGTATCGTGCACCCAGTGTGGCGCCACCTCGCCGGGGCTGAGGTGCGAGTGGCAGAATAACTACACTCAGTGTGCGCCGTGTGCCAGCCTGACTTCCTGCCCCGTCTGTCTGCTGGACTACAGCGAGGACGAGATCATCCTGCAGTGCCGCCAGTGTGACAGGTCTGTGTGTGTGTGTGTGTGTTCTTTGAGACATGTGCGTGTGTGAAACGTTAGCGTGTTTCTTTCTGAGACTAAAAATTCCTCCTACTGTCATCTGTAGATGGATGCACGCCTCGTGCCAAGGCTTCCACTCCGAGGAGGAGGTGGAGAAAATCTCCGACACCAGCTTCGACTGCAGTTTGTGCCAAGGCCAAGGCCCGCTCTCTCCAGGTAGTGGAGACTCCCGCTGCATTATGGTCCATACACACACACACTCTTTTTCTTCTCCTTTTGTTACGCTGTCAGCAAATCTACCCCTATATGTTCCCCTGTATAACAAGCCTCACATGTTTCTATAGTAATGGCTCATCCAAAGGGACTTAAGAAACTGATCACGTGTTATGGATTCAGCGTTTACGAAAGGAGTCTCCGATGTCGGCGCTTTTCCCGACACCTGAGCTGTTGTTCTTTTTATTTGGGGTTCTTTTCTTATTAGCACCATGACGAGACATTGTTTTCTCAATTAGGATATGTGTTAAGGGGAAAATAAATAACTTTAATATAGTAGCCGTTGGAGGGGAATCACCAGTGATCTCACGATACCTTGGTGCCAATTTGATTTGTATTGCAATTCTGTAAATATCACAATTTTATAAATATCCTGATTTGTTATTACATTTTTTTTTAGATTTCGTTACAATTCTAAACAGACTTCACAAATAATTCGTTTTTACCACCTAAAAATCTACCGCACCCACGCATTGTGGTTTCTCACTCATTTACTCTCGCTCGTCGTCCTTACCACATTATCCTGTATTCATGGTCGTGAGGGGCCTGAAGTCACCCTGTACAGACTGCCAATCCATCGCAGCGCACTCACATGCACACACTCATGCTTATTCACACACTAAGGGGCAGTTTGGAAACACCAATTACCTAATCTGCCTGTCTTTGGACTGTGGGAGGAAACCGGAGAACCCGGAGGAAATCCACCAAGCATGGGTGGGGAGGGAAGTTTGCATGTCTGTGTGCATGCAAACTTCATGCACACAGACACCGAGACAGGAATTGGACCCTGCAGACGCAAGCCGATCGTACTAACCACTAAGCCACATACCGTCCATGGTGGTTTCTTTTCTTATTTATCACAAATTATCTAAATTTTTTTGCACATCTCTCCCCCTCTCTCCCTATCTGTCTTGCTCTGTCTCTCTTCTACACAGCACCAGTACCCAAACCCCATGTGGAATTCTCTCCCGAGCTTCCTGTTACTCCGCAGATCTCTGTAAAGCCGAGGGATTTGGGTAAAATCTTTACAATATCTTTTGAATAAGTTACTATTTAATTTGGTTAAATAAATATTGCTTTCGCATGAGATTCTTTCAACGATCGTAGGAGGATGTCGAAAAATAATCATTATACACTAAAACTTCATTGCGGCCCCACAAGGCTCGACTAAAAGTCCGTTCCTGTTTTTTATTTATTTATTTAACTTCTCCGTTTTTTTTTTTTCCCTCAACAGGTTTAATGAGAACGTACACGCAGGACGGCGTGTGTCTCACCGAATCGGGTCTGTCCCAGCTCCAGAGCCTGGCCAACTCCGCCTCTAGGCGAAGAAAGACCAAGCCCAAGCTCACGTTGAAGATCATCAACCAGAACAGCGTGGCCGTGCTGCAGACGCCGCCAGACCCTCAAAGCGAACTCTCCCGAGATGTCGACCTCGACGACAGCAGAGGTCTCGCTTTTAGATCTTTCGACGCTTCAAGCTTTTGAGTCCTCAATTAAGGAAAAGTGTAATGTTTATCATGCAGTGTATTCATGGGTATCTGAGGGTCTATGTGCGTGTATCCTGCTGCAGAAGCGGAGCTGGTGGATGGAGAAGGAAAGTCCGACTCGAGCCCAGAGAGAGAGATAGCAGGTGAGGACGAGTCTAAAGGAGGCGATGGCTGTAAGAAGAGGAAGAGGAAGCCGTATCGGCCCGGTGAGAGCGAGTGATGTGGAAAAAAATAAATAAATAAAAAGCCACATGATCCAATAAAACCGGTATTCTGGCAATCTTTTGAGACTCAGGAATGGACAAGCATCCACCACCTCCATCACTTCCACGCTTGGCTAAGTTTCTGGGTTTTTCTCTGCAGGTATCGGAGGCTTTATGGTGAGGCAGAGGAACCGAACAGGCCAAAGTAAAGCTAAACCGGCTTTGAGCAGGAAGGACTCGAGCGGCTCCGTGTCCGAAACGCAGCAGGGCAGAGATGACGGTCAGAACGCGACTTAAATCATTTTTAAACCCATGCCTCTAACATTGCTATGGTGACTCATTAATCGTAGGTTTATCTCTTGTTTTTCAAGATTGCATCATGAGTAAGTTCATTGAGTTCAAATGAGTCAGTTTCTAAGAGTTGTGATTCACTTCGTTTGCTGATTTAGAATGGTAAAATTTGTTGGCCTTATATAAACTTCAATCATTCTGTTCTTTAGTAATGTGCGGTAAGATAAGAGCAAAAAAGTTCAATAAAAGGGCAATAAATTCTATGTGAAAAAATTTTTCAAATGAAATATAGTAGACACTTTACACATCTGAACATTAGGGGATGGGAATCACCAGGGACCACGCGATATATCATCATCACACCTCCTCAATCTGTATTGCGATTCTGTAACAATCATGATTTTATAAATATCCTGATTAAATATTGAATTTTCTTTGACTTTGTTACAATTCTAAACAAACAAATAATTGGCAAATAATTCGCTTCTACCACACAGAATGTGCTGCCAACTTGGAATTTTTTTGGGGTGATGCCACCTGTAGGATCATGGAGGAACTGCAACATATTACCACCTATAATGCAAACATGTATAAATTAGAAATTAAGTTTAAAAAAAAAAATTTGATTCAGTAGGGCGATGCTTAAATCTGCAATAGGTAAAAGATGTGCAATATGTAACTGAATCATTATTTCCCTCTTCTCTAGTAGCAGTGACTCCGCTTCATCACACCACCCTGTCAAAATAAAAAAAAAAAAAAAAAACATACTGTATATTCACGGTCAGCCAAGAAAAAGTATACACACTTCAAGAAAAGAAAAACTTTTTTGATGTTATATTTTTATATATATGATCATAATGATACTGTTATTATTATATTCATGTAATATACATCATACTATTTTCCTTTTCCAGGAGTGTGCATCCAAAAAAATATTTTTTTTTATGTAAAACTATGCATTGATTAACTTGACTCATGTAAATGATTTGTTCATAATTCAAAATCAGATCCTTATTAAAAACAGATGTCTCAATCCTGCTTGTTCTTGATGAATTTGATTTATTATTGATAGATAATAACGTTCCCCTTTGATCTGCAAGATTGACAAAAGGCAGGAATGTGTAATAGATAGAAATTGTATTAATTGGGGAAAAAAGTCAGATGTAACGCAATATGAGTTGGCTAGAAATATAAATGTCAAACCTTCAACTGCTCCCGCTGAGGGGTCGCCATAGCCAACCATCCAGTCTGCACAGGTTTTATGCCAAATGATCTTCCTGACGCAATTAATGAAATAAATGTTATTCAAATATAATATCTTTGTATTTCTGTATATAAACCCATTTTGCTTTTCACAGCAAGCACTTTAGTAATCCAGCAGGACAATTTGATGGAAAAAATAAATTATTAAGAAACTTTTCAATTTGTTTGATTTACACGATTCATTTGAAAGCGTTTTTAAACCATTTATATGTATTTTTTTATTACAAATATATTGACGTTGGCTTTTTGCGTGTCTGGGTCCACAGGCTGGGCCGACCTGATGCCAGACGCGCCGCTGGACGAGAAACCTTCTATCGCCGACTTCCCTGAAAATCCAGAGGTCAAAGTGCGTAAGCGCTACAGGAAGAAGAAGACCAAGCTAGAAGAAGCGTTTCCTACCTACCTGCAGGTACCACAGTCTAGAATTTAGACTCCACCCCTTCACATTTCCATGGACATGTTCAATGTTTTGCCTCCCGGAATCTTTATAGCCATTTTCTGCTAGTTCTGTATACACACATAAGCAGTAAAGATAGGGGTGGAGCTAAGGGAACATGGGGGGTGTATATATATATATATATGTACACACACACACACACACAAACACACACACAAAAAACCACACAGCATTTCCAGAAGTATTGCTAGGCAACCGCTTTAGCTAACCCGAGAGAGAGCACAGCTGGGGTTCGTACCCGTCTAATAGAAGCTGACGTGAGGAGTCCACAGGGAAAGAGCGGTGATGTCCTTCCTCCTCCTCCTCCTCCTCCTCCTCCTCCTCGTCCTCTATTACTGCTGCTGCTGCTGCTGCAAATGGACGCCTGAAAGTCGGGCTCAGCCTTGACGTGAATTAGCCGCAGACAAAAAGAGAAGGAAGAGAGAGAGCGGGAGGGTGACGGAAAATCTGAGACGCATTAAGATAATGCTAGCCGTCAGCGCTAACTTGCTTTCTTCTTCTTCTTCTTTTTTCTGTTAATAAATTATTAAAAATAAGAGCTTTTACTGTTTAGTGCTGCAACTGAACATGAGTTTCCACACCATGAAAAAAAAGTAGAAAATGATTTATCACGTGCTTGCTGAGACAAAGTTAGCTGCATTAGCCTTGTAACGCTGACACAAAAGCACAAAGAAATATTTTATGAACCGAAATGTTTATGAAACGATGAAGTTTTTTTTTTCCTCATCAATGTCGTTTGGTGACGCAATAAAAAAAAAATATATATATATATATATATATATATTGTTACTTTTTAATGCATTTTGTTTTATATAATTATCAACACAACAGAACTTGTTGCTATCGTTAATCCAGTGTGGAAAATTTCGCTGCTAGTAGAAGCAGTGCTAATCATTTAGCTAGCACAACCACAGTATGGACTAAAGACGCACAATAAAATAAAAAAACTAATCAACTAGTCATGCGAAATAACAATATTTTTCTCAGATTTGTAGGTAAATAAAATAATAATAATAATTGTTGCTAATTCGTTGTAATACTCGGCAGCCATGTTAGCATGTGAAGCAAAAAAGCAAACTTGCTCATTTTTGAATCCAGGAGGTTAGCTAGTTTAGCTAGCGATCATGTATCTGTTGTGGAACTCAGGAAAAGCACAGCAACACAAAACTAAACCAATCCATCGAGAAAATCAACATTTCTCTCAGATTTGATGTGTAAAAAATTCAGGGAAAAAAATTCTTAAGAAAAAAAGGAAATTTCTGCTTAAGCGCGTGCTAACGTATGAATAATAGAAAGCACTGTTGCTAGTCAACAAATACCAAAAAAGAAAAAATCTGACTGGTAAAAAGGAAGGCTAACTGGCTAGTGAAAAATGGCTCTTTTTCACACTTAGCATTGGCTGCTATAGAATGTGGTGCTAATAATAAGGATTTTACAAATTCTCTTAGGGAAAAAAATGTAAATCACAAATAGACGATGAGAACATTGTTCCTAGGCAACCTCAAAAAAATGCTAAAAATTGCTAAAACCCTCTCACTTTTTTTTTCATTTAAAAAAATATAAGACTTTAGCCAGCTAGCAGATAGCTGTTATTGACATCAAAAAGGCCAAGTGTCCACATCGATAGGGAATATAGACATTTCTCAAGCGACTCTCAAGTTACACTTAGGGTTAGTGGGGCCTCCAGCATTGTGTGTGTGAATGTACTAAACAATATCATAATCTCTGTGTGTGTGTGTGTGTGTTCTAGGAGGCTTTTTTCGGGAAAGACCTCCTGGATAAAAGCAAGCAGAGCAGGCAGGAGACCACGGGTGTGTTACAGGAGGATAAGGACAGGAAGCAGCAGAACCCCGGTGCGATGAAGCTGCCCTCCAACGCCTCACTCTGCACGTCTACGCCGCATCCCAGTAAAGCTGCAGCGCTACGTAAGACACGTGCACGTGCCTACTTATAATCATGACCTCAACTTGACAGAGTTGTTCTTCTTCTTTTGTGTTTGGGTGTAATTGGGGACATTTCTATACACATGTAGAGAGGTCATTTTATATAACAGGTAACCGTTAGCAAATGAGAACTAACTAGCCGTAGGCTCTACAGTTGTGAGCAGAAAATCACCGGCAGCGTCAGACCTGGTCCGCGGAATCGTTCGAGCCGCGTCGTACCTAATCTGTATAGGATGGAAAGGAACTCAAAGGCACTTAATTAAATGTAATCATGTAATGTTAAAACCCACTGTTGTTTTATCGATAGGGAGTTGTGAGGAGCCGCTGGTGGATCTGTCCGAGGTGCTGAAATCGGACACCGAGCTGTTGGGAATGCTGTCTGATAACATGGGCAAACAGACCGAGGAGTCCGGTAGGCCAATCGCAGTCGCTCTGACATCATCACGTTAGTGCTGTAGCTCTGTCCAGGCGAGCGCTCGGTTTCCCTCCTTCACTCGACCTGTTTTGGGCTCTGCACGCGCTCCCGTCATTATATTTCTGCTTCACTTTAAGTTACTTTAAGTTGAGATTTATCTGTTTAAGTTGATTCCCTTCTCTCTGTCTTTTTGTTTTTTTCTATATCTCATTTCCGGGTTTATTTCTCACTCATTGTCTTTGGTTTGGGTCCCTGTAGGTCTTGATTTTTGCCCTTTCCAGGTTGACTGCTCTCCCTCTCCGTTTGGTAAGAGCCTCCAAGCCTGAATCATCTTTTCCAGCTTGATTTTTTTCTTTCTGTTAAAATCATTTCCTAAGATTTGCTTTTATTGCTTTTTATTTGTTCTATAATGCCTTTGGCTAGGAGTATCCTTACTGAGATATAGCATTGTGCGTTGAATTATAGCTGCTGAGGTTATGCTAATTCCTGATCGTACCTTTATGAAACTTTCAATGTTATAAAACTAACATTAGCATACTTATTCATATCAGTGTGATGAGTTTAGTATCTGTATAGTTAATTATGCTTATATTAGATATTGTAGTCTGGCCAAAGCCATGTGCATTAACAAGTGTGTATGTTAGGAAAAATTATGGTATAGTATAGTCCAGGGGGGGACTGTAGGATATAGTGCCAAGTTTTTGTTTTTTTTTCCAAAAAAAGCATTTTATTACAGTTATAAACAAACTTAGCAAATAAATTGCTCCTACCACACAGGATGCCATGCTGCCTTGCCAGTTTGTGACTAGTTTGGAGAGTGACACCTGTAGAATTATAGAGGAACAGCGGTATTTACCGAATTGCAATGCTAATTGAATCAGCCGCTAGATATCGTGATATTACCGTATCGGTTGATCTCTGGTGATTCCTGTCCCTATTAGATAGTATAGGTTGTTAATTAACAGGTTATTCTAGCATAGAAAAACTGGTTAGAAGAAATTATTGCCAGCCCAGTTTAGCAAAGATTTTCATGTTTATGATGAGTGCGTTTAAATTTCTGACCACTATACTAAACTTGTATAGAAATCTAAATACTTTTGACATGTAAAGAAACTTGCATCATGCTTTGACCTTCTGAATAACTCCTATTAGAGTCCTCTAATAATTTACACAGCCAGCTTCGAGCTTTAATTTAAACTGATACATACGCATTCACTCTGCTTTAGTTAGTTAAAGTAAGTGTCGCTCTTCTTTTCTGCAAAATTACTGTTCCCGAATGACACTGCACTAACTGAAAACCATAGCCAAGGACACTCCTTTAACAGCCACAGCAAACAAATCTGTTATACAGAGCGCAGACCCTTTAGCAAAGCGATGGCCTTCCACATTCTTCATGCTTTCATCAGCTCGGTAAAGAATGCTCCTGCTCCTGTCTGTACAGCGCTGCCGGAGGCCTTGGCTTCAGAAAGACCATGGATCAGTGTGCAGCCTTGGATTTCTGAGCAGGCCTTGCTTTCATTTTATTTTATTTTATTAACTTCACTGGGATATTATTGACATTCGGAGCCAAGAGTTTATGTCTTTTGGCTGACATGTTATATAACATAATCCTGCTCAAGGTTTTTTTTTCTCTTTTTTTTTATTTTTATTGTGTCCCCCAAGAATTCATACTTTTTTTTTTTAAAGACAGAAGCCAAAAATGAAATGTGTGTGCCAAAACATTTAAAGTTGTCATTTATTTCATTTGGCAGACTTTTTATATATATATATATATCCAAGCGAGACAGGATCCAATCTAAGCATTCTAAGCAATCTGAGCAAATGAGCGCTGAGGGTTTTGCTGCCTGGCAGCCGTGCGATCTGCACTCACAGCTTTTTTGTTTGCAACTGCACTATGTTTAGTCATTAACCGTTTAATTGTTGTCATGTTGCAATAAGCTCATGACGTAATTAAAGGCAGAGTTCGTCTAAATATTACAGGGACACAAAAAAAATCTGGAAAATATATTATACGCTGGACATTTAAGACAAACTGGGACAAAGCACAGTGCGGTAATGGGACTCTTAGCTGCAGTAAAACATTTGAATGGGGCAAACGTTTAAAAGAAAGCTGTACGTCCATAAATGGCGATCCCGGCCCAGGTGGCTCGGAGCCCACTACAGTTGTTCCCATGAACCTTCATCTAGTGGAACGCCTGATCCTTGAAAATGACGTCCCAAGCTTGAGGAAGAGTCACATCTATCTGTGGGAACTGTACACACAATCTTTCACTTACACATTACAGGAACTCGGGAGGAGTTATTGCCACATTCCCCGTACGCTCCGGACCTCGCTCCAAGCCATTTCCACTCATCTGGGGCATTAAAGGAGGTCCTGGGAGGCCAGTGTTTCAGACGTGAAGGAGGCAGTCCGATCATGAAACCTTTGTACATTGATAGTGTCCAAGCACTAATGAAACACTGGGATAAGTGGATTAGTGTAGCAGGGGACTATATAGAGAAATAAAGGGAGTTTTTTACTTTATTCTGCACAATTAAAAGTCCCGCTTTGACTTGAATGAACAGACTGGGAAAAAATTTTTGTAAGTGGTATGTGGAAGAAGAAAATTTGTAGCACATTTTGCAGCCTGAAATGAAGACAAACAGTTTTTGTTCTATCCAGCTGTATTTACTCAGCGCAATAGTGAAAGATATAACACCAGCATGCCAGAAATAATCGCACAGTTCTGTTTCATGATATAGTTTTTTTTAAATAAATTAGACGGGTAGTATAGTGCAGAAAATACCAATAGTTAGTAACATACTCCGTAAATTACAATACGTAACTGTGGTACGGTTTAGACAATTCATTTTGTATGTTACTGGATATTGACTTGAAAAGTTCTGTATGTTTGGAGTGTAGTCTGGAAAATATGACATTTTTGTAGTACATAAAATATATTTAATAGATTTATTTTGTTAGATGCGGTGATCGTTATTATTTTTTTGTTCGATTGTTTGTTTCTTCAGCTGACCTGGACTTTGTTCCTCTTACAGAAGAGCCTTCGGTTTCTTCTCAGTCGAACCAGGGACGGGTGTCTCATCAGGACGAGCCGCTGGACGGCATCCTGAGCCCCGAACTGGACAAGATGGTGACGGACGGTCAGTGCGTTCTTTTGCACTAAGAGGATTATTATTTTTATTTATTTATTTTTTTAGAAACACTAAACGTAGATTTGTTTTCTCCTTACAGAATCCATCCTGAGCAGACTGTATAAAATCCCAGGTACGAAAATTTTCTGTTTTTGTTTTATAGTTTGATCGTGTAACACTGGGATTGTTACTAACCAGAAACGTTCTACAGTAGTTGGCTAGATTTTAGCATGATTTCAAGCAAAATATGAAATACTTTAATGCTGCAACCAAGCACCTCAAAATCAATAAAATAAAGTTCAACTTTACCTTCCAACAAAGAGATATGACTAGCTTTTTGTAGTTTGGCTAATTTTGCTAGTTAGTTAGGTAAAAGGGGCCAGGGGTCGCTCAGTGATTAAGGCATTGGACTACGGTTCAGAAGATCCCAGGTTCAAACCCCACAACCACCAAGTTGCCACTGTTGGGCCCTTGAGCGCGGCCTTTACCCCTCAACTGCTCAGATGTTCAATGATTAAAAAATATAAGTCACTCTGGATAAGAGCGTCTGCTAAATGCCCAAATGAAATGAAATTAATGGTGATGGTGTAAAACGCACTGCATGTTTTGGATTGCTAGCTAAAGTTAGCTGAACTTTGGGAATGTTTGTGATATCTCAACAAATGCTCAAATTGTATCGAAGTGTTGATTATCATAGCTAGCGAAACTAGTTTTACTATTTTGATATTTGCTGGTTGATATGTTAATCATGTTAAACATTTTAGGTTCTGTTACAAAGCTAGACAATTTAATTTAGGTAAACCTTAGGAATATTTCTAATCGCTCAAGAGGTACTCAGCTTGCACTGATGATGTGAGTGATGTACAGCTAATGATGTAGCCAGTAGTACATATGCTTGTCAGGTTTGGTCAGCTAGTCAAATTTTCTTAAGCTATGGAAATGCTTGCGGTTATTTAACAACATTTTAAATGGTTTAGCTAAATGTAAGAGTTTACAATACAAAAAACAAGCTGAATCTGGAATATGGAGGATAACCCAAAAAATTATAATAATGAAAAAATCTAGCCTGTGCTGAGCTATAGATGTGCTCTGTTATAAATACTAATGTCCTAACAGAGCTGGAGGGAAAGGATGTCGAGGATCTCTTCACCGCCGTGTTGAGCCCCAGCACCACTCAAGCTCCTCCCCAAACCCAGGGAACACACGCCATACACGGGCATCCAGGACAGGGGCCTCCGCCCACCCAGATCAACTCAGGTACGCCACCCGGCACCATCCTGTACATCAGATCAAATCGAACCCCTGTGTAACATCATTACATCTGCATAATTCTGAGCATACTCTGTTGTGTTTGTTTCTCTTTTACATTAAATATAAAAAAATATATATGTATTTTTTAAATTTGTTTAGATATGTTAGGACGTTTTGTGTTTATTATTATTGCTTGTAGTAGTCGTAGTACTGCTTTCAGTAAGAAATCTTGTTTACGTCAACATCCAAATTAGCCAAGCAGCCGCCTCCTACATGCCCCGCCCCTTCCTGTTCAGTTAGCATGTTGCACCAAATGTTTATGCAGTAACAATTAGTAACAGATTTTATAACAAATGATAAACAAACAAGCCCAAAACAAACAGGAATAAAAAAAAAGGAACCTAAAAGACTCCCATAATCATTTTTTTATACCAATTTGAAAAGAAAAAGCTTTTGAGACTTTTGATTGATGAATGTTAGAGTGTTATGCATTCGTTTTTTTATCCTCACTAGGAATGTTTCCCAGAATGCCAGTGATAAATGGACTGATGAGCCCCAATCAGCAGTTCCCTCCCGGGGCGGACGTAGGGCGAAACTTCCCTCCCATGCAACGCATGCCTTTTTCTGACAATCTGAGGTGAGCATTGAGGTTAAACACTCCTGGGTTTAATATTGAAGGAAATAATTAAAAAAAGAATTTATGTTTTTCTGTCGAACAGTAAG
Source organism: Clarias gariepinus (assembly GCF_024256425.1). Lineage (NCBI taxonomy): Eukaryota > Metazoa > Chordata > Actinopteri > Siluriformes > Clariidae > Clarias > Clarias gariepinus. Next base: position 50,129,860 of record NC_071100.1, on the reverse strand, counting down.
TGTAGCAAGTGTTTTTAGGTCATTTTCCATCCTGATCATGATGACTTCACAACAACAATACAGCCGACGTCTGTTACCTTTTTGAAGATACCTTAAATTTGTGTAACACGCTGTACTGTATTATCGGCATGTGACACTACTAAGGTTGCGCTGTTTGAACAGGGACAGGAAGTTTGGTCCTATGTCACGGGATGCGGCTGGTCCTTGGTCGGCCACAGGTCCAGGTTCCAGTCCTGCTCCGGTTCCAGTTCCGGCTCCAGCAGCCGAGGGAGAGACGGATTCTTTATCCACGGCTCAGAAGAGCATGCTAAAGTGGGAGAAAGAGGAGACACTGGGAGAACTCGCTACTGTCGCCCCAGTCCTCTACACGAATGTCAACTTCCCCAATCTCAAAGAGGAATACCCAGGTGGGTGTGGCTCATCCCTGTAATATATTAGTTTATTTATCCAAATCCGTCTTGTATTCTTTTTTTAAGAGCTATGAATTTTGTTTTTTATTTTGCAGACTGGCAAACACGAGTGAAACAAATCGCCAAGCTGTGGAGAAAAGCCAGTGCCCAAGACCGAGCTCCATATGTGGTATAACCTTTGATTAAACCTGCTCTATCCTCCAATTACAGCCTCTTTTTAACAATCATTTAATAACCATTGTGCATTTGAGGATTATTTGCACCAAAACATAACACACATAACACGTGTTTTTGACCCGATACATGTCGCTTACAGCAAAAAGCTCGGGATAACAGAGCGGCGCTACGCATCAACAAAGTCCAAATGTCTAACGAGACGATCAAGAGGCAGCAACAGCCACAGACCTCGCAGCCTTTGGAGGTGTTTGATCCTGCTATTCCTCCTCTGGACCCTGAGCTTCTCTTCAAGGATCCTCTTAAGCACAAGGAATCTGAACAGGAACAGGAATGGAAGATGAGACAGGTATAGCCTTCTGGGGGAAAAACAAGATCAGTAACACACTTTTTTTAACGTGTTAGAGCCGTAGTTTTTCTTCAGGAAAAGGTTATAGGCTATCCACTAGCATTGTCACGATACCAACATTTCTGTTTCGCGACTGATATCATGATAAATTTTCAAGTGTTATAGCGGAGAGGTAATAGGTTTGTGAGATAGCATGCCTGGTAACCATTTAGCCTGATTAGGCTGATGATAGATCATTTTCTAGGACTTAATTCTGTCGACTTGTCAGATTATTTTTAGAGTCGAGCTGTGTCCTTGGTAGGAAGTGTGGGGACAAATATAGCCTCAATCATTAAAAAATTAGTTGAGTTTTATTTCCAACAGCTGGCTCTAGTTGCTAAGGCTACTTCTGGGTTTTATTATGTCTAATCACTTATTTAAACATTTGCATCATTAATAATTATTAATAATGTACATAAGCCATAAAAAGTAATCAAATAATTGCTGCACGCACACAACATCCTACCAGCGCAGCAGTAGACGTCTTTAACCTTTGTAGAATCTTCCACACTTGCCCAGGTCGTGCAATTTTTAGACACTCCCTAACTGTTCCCAGTGCGCAAGATTCAGAGATTCAGCAGTATTTAAACAAGACAGAGTGAAAATATATTCAGTTGTGCTCTGGTGTTTATTTTTTTTAATGAATAGAAGAATCTTAAAAGTGCAGTGCATGCCCTGATATGAAACCAGCTTTAAACAGTGTGTTTGAAAGTGTGTATGGTCTTTAAGTCTGTGCTGAACGATGCAGTCTTATTAGTCAGACCATATTGACATACGAACCGTAAAGAATACTAATTATATCCAAACTTTATCCAGACTTTATTGTCGCCAAGGGGAAACATGCTTTTTTGCGCAAGTAGTGCATACGTTTTTTCATAACATACAGACATAAACACCAAGCTCATTATCTGTAGAACTTTAATTATTAGTCACGGTCCGAAGAATAAACACAGCTGATAGTTGATATCAAAAACTACAAATAACCCTACAGGACTTTCTGATTGCTTTGTCAAGAATGTTATAGCTGCATTATTTATTTAGCAATCTTATTAAGGTAGGAACAAAGGAAAAATCTAAGATGAATGGTCTTGCATTTAAAAGTTCTCTATCTCCTGCCGAATGGAAACAATTTATGCTCAAAATGTTGCCTTTCATATCCTTATTTTAGACAGTAATTGTTGGTATACCGTGCAAGAGTACTGTCCACATATACACCATGATAGTGAAGTGAAGTGAAGTGTTGTCAGTTTAAAATCCCTCTGTTTTCTTTGTAGTTTTTTCTTCTTATAAATACTTTGTTTGAAAGGCTAACTAAATGCGCGTATTAAACTATGGACTACTAGGAAGGGTTTGTTCTGATTTACTTTTGTTCTAAAAGATTTAAACCAGTGGAACTCCAAGAGCTCTAAAGAATGTGACGTTTCTCCATCGTTCTTGGGTTCTTGCCAATGGCCAGTGACAAAATGTTATATTTCTGAGTGTCTTACTTTATTTAGTTAAATACTTTTTTTTTTTAACTAAATTACCGATTCTTGTTTCCAAATCCATTTTATTCCTCTGTCAGTAAGCGTAGGGAATCGTTTCGTTTTAGCTCAGTCGGTCCGATGATTGGCCTGGAAAATCCATTTCACTTCAAGCTTGTATTTTTATCGCTCCATTAATGTTATGTCCTTATTATCGTCTCATCAAACCCAATCTGCAGAACAGCGGCAAGTGGAAAAAAAAGCATACTCTGTGGGTGATTGCTTTCTGCAGCTGTTCTAAATTAACAGTCACGCAAACTCACTTTACAGTAAAGATTTCAGTTAATTGTCTTGCCATTCAGCTGTTCCACTTCTTTCTCTTATATGTTAAGTATTCTTTTGTGACAAAAAAAAGCATTTATTTATTTTCCATGTGGAAAAGAAAGCTGTACAATCAATATACAGTGGACAGGATGAAACACAACATCGATGCAAAAGGTGTTAAGTTAGTGGCCTTTGTGATAAGCTTCACTAAAACATATATGGTTACTTTGATAGATTTGTTGTAAAACTGTCATTTAGGCAGCTCTGAGAAAACCTAGAAAAATAATGTTAATTGCGTATGTGAATCTGACTGCTAAGAATTAAATAAACTTGATGGAAAATACAATTATGTAAATGCCTAGAACATTACATAGTAGTAGTATAGTAGCTTGCTAAATTCACAAATTATTTTACTTATATTTAGCAAATGTGTTTCTTTGCAGCAAATGAGACAGAAAAGTAAGCAACAAGCCAAGATTGAAGCTACACAAAAACTTGAGCAGGTAAAGAACGAGCAGCTTCAACAGCAGCAACAGCAGCAGCTCAAAGCGGGTCAGACTGACCTTGACGGGTCCGGTAGCCTCCAGAGTCCAGCTTCATCACAGTCCAGCAATGGGAACATGTCTCCTATGCAGTCCACTTCCAAAAATGGGTTCTCTAAACCACACCTCCCAGGAACTCCCACAGCGGGGTCCCCAGATGACGTCTTTTTACGTCCGCACCCTCCTCCTCCATCTTCAGGATCCCAGCCACAGTCCCCCCAGATGTTCTCTCCAGGATCTTCTGGTTCTAGGCCATCATCACCCTGGGATCCTTATACCAAAATGGTCGGCACGCCAAGACCACCACCAAGTGGCCCGGGTGCTGTCCGTCGGAACTCCGAATCTGGGAAATCACCCAGGAGTCTCTCGGAGGATAGGGGGAAACCTTCGTCGGTACATGAATCTATCGGTTCACCAACAGCCCTTAATGTTGATCCATATGCAAAGCCTCCAGACACACCAAGGCCTGCAGGTCCAGCAGACCCCTTTCTTAAGCCTATGTGCCCTCCCAGGATGGGTCAGCCTGTTGAAGGGAGACATATAATTGGGTCTCCAGGGCACGATCCATACTCCAGGGGAGCCATGAGAAAGGAAGCATACTCACGAATTCCTCCTGGCAAGATGATACTTTCAGATCCATATGCCCGCCCTCTACTCGCTCCCATCCCAGGAAGTAATGAATCTGGGTCTGTCCAGCCCTTCAAAGCCCCCATGCCTCCATCTCATCCTCAGGACTCAAATGCAGCCATGCATTCCAGAAGACCAAGCGGGGATCCCTTTGAAAGACCAATGGTACCCCCTCGTCCCCCAGAAGCTTTTGCACAGAATCAGCAGAATGACCCATATGCACATCCTCCACTAACTCCGCATCCTCTGATAAATGAAGGTTTTGAGAATCAAACAAGAGTTACACGGCAACCTCAGCCTCACCCTTTTGCACAGCCAGGGCAAATGGCACATCAGTCCACTGGAAACCCATATGCACGTACCCCCTCAACTCCTAGACCAGATTTCTCTCATTGTGATCCTTTTGCCCAGTCCCCATATTCTAATCCATATGCCCGAATGCCAGGAACTCCGAGACCGCATGACCCTGAACCTTACTCTCGCCAATCTGCAACACCACATCCCATCATGATGAACCAATCTTCACAGCAAACACAGAATCGCATGCAGTCTCCCATGTCGTTGGATCCATATGCACAGCAGCCTGGAACACCTCACCCAGGGGTACCAGAAAGGTTCCCAAGACCCCAAAATTACCAAAGGAATCAAGACCCATTTATTCATCCCCCTGCAATGACTCGACCACGAGGACCTGACCCTCATGCTCAGCCAGTAGGAGTAATCCATGATCCATTTTCACAAGGCCCCAGGACACCTCATCCTGGAGGTCCAGCGCAGGGTATACGACCAGGATCCTTGCCCACTCAGGATGCGTTTTCTCCACCTCAGGTCTTGATGCAGGATACATTTGCAAGTCCAGCAGTTCCAGGATCTCAGACTCCACGACACCCTGGTCTGGCAGATGAAAACAATATGTCTCAGTCACCATCAAGTCAGCCAAACCAGACTCCAGTTCATGACCCATTTGAACAGTCACCCATGAATCCTCACCCTCAGTTTTCAGAAAATAGGGAGCAACAAGGGTTGGGACACACCACTGTAGCAATAGGACAGCCAAACCTAGATGTTCAAACTGTTCCACTTGCAGAAGCTGAGGAAAGGCTGAGACAGGTACAGTTTGCCGAGTACAACATATGGTGTATAATCTTGTCATCGTTTTTGTTCAAGGATGTTAATTTCTATACTGTTTTGGTTATAGCGTCAACGTATCCGAGAGCTGCTTCTAAGACAGCAGCAGCAGAAAAGTGCCATTCGTCAGGAAAAGATCCCACAGGAGCAACCGGTGCCTGTAGCTCCAGGAACCCCTCAACACTGGACTCAAGAAGCTAGAGGTCTGCAGAATGACATATTCAACCGACCACCTCCACCATATCCGGGTCCAGGAGCTGTACGAAGCCCACAGAGATTTCATGGACCATACCCAGGAGAGCAGCGAGGCCCTTTTCCTGATGGGCAATTTCCAAGACCTCAGTTTCCAGGAGACACAAATAACCTGAGGCAGCCAGGACCTAGGTGGGTATATGGAAATTGTAATAGATCATACTTTATATAATATAAAAATACAAATGATAATAATCTGGCTTCTTTTTTTTGTTTTATTAATTACAGGTTGGGCTTTCCCTCCGGTGTTCAAGGGCCTGGTTTAAGACCCCCTATGAATCAAATGCAAGATTCAATGATGGAAGGTCATCCACAAATGAGAAGGTCCATGTCCATAGATCTGGGCAAATCATTAGGAGGTAACCCAATGGGACTACAGCCTTTATCGCATCAAGGCATGGATATGCAGCAACACAATATCATGGGTCAACCTTTTATAGAACTCAGACACAGACCTCCTGAGAGCAGGTTGCGGCTTTCTTTTGGACCTCCTGTAATGCAGGGAAACCGAATAGAATCACCCTCTCAGCGACCTTTAGGTTTCATGAGTGGAACAGAAATGGGCTTTTCAAACAATCAGGGTCCTAAACCCATGGATTCTAATATAAGTCAAACTCAGGGAGTAGGTGCAGATATGCATGGGACGATGGGTATGGAAAACTTGCATCAGTCCAATGTTGCAATAAGGACCGGGCCAATTCCGATCATGAGGTCAATGAGCCAACCTGCTTCAAATGAGACGTTCAGTGGAACCGCCCCATCAAATTTTCCTGCACCATCTTCTGGACCATCAAGTGAGGTTGATTTACCAATAAATGAAGGATCTGGGGAGAAAATTGATGCAGATGAATCAGCTGTGAAGGACCTTGAAGATGTAGAGGTCAAGGACCTGGTGGATACAGATTTAGAGAACCTAAATCTAGATGCAGATGATGGAAAAGATCTAGATTTGGAAGCTAATGACCTGCACTTAGATGACATATTCTTGACATCTGGGAAATTTGATATAATTGCCTACACTGATGCAGACCTAGACCTTAGTGAGGATTTGGATCTTAGTGATCCCATTGATGACCACAACGATAGTGCTGAACTTCAAAAGGAGCAAGCTGAGAAAAAGCCTGAAAGTCCAAACAATGGATCTGTACCTTCTGATTCTATTTCTGCAGAAGGAAAGGCTGAGGAAAAACATGAACTGTCATTAGATAATATCAAAGAAGAAGATAATCAGGTTTATTTGAAATCAGAAAAAGATATTAAAATTGAAGTCAATGGTGGTGTATCACAAGAGAATTCTTGCAAAAATCAAATCACAAACACTACAGTTGTTACTCAAGGAGACTTTAGATGTACCACAGATGCCATTCCAAAACCTGGTGTCCATCCAGAAGCTACTCCTGTGTTATCTAGCTTACTGGTTAATGTGCCTGCAGATAATAAATCACACAAACAAGAGAACTGTGGTCAGCCAGGGTCTCTTCAAGAATCTAGCCTACAACAGGCACTTAATTCAGCTCTTCTAGATCAAGGAGCTATGTCTGTACAAGGAGTGAATTCTGGCTTGGTTGTAGACCAAGCAATGGTTTCTGCTCAAACTGAGGGTCCATTAGATGTGCATTCAGGTTCCATCCAGGATCAGCCTTCAGGTTCTACGTTTGAAGTGGATCAGAAGGATGGTCTGCTTTCAGTGGAACAATCTGCCATTCTTACTCAGACCCAACAAGCCATGTTGTCACAGCAGGGCCAGCAGAATCGACCGCTGCTCCTGGAAGAGCAGCCACTCCTGCTGCAAGATCTTTTGGATCAGGAGAGGCAGGAACAGCAGCAGCAGAAGCAGATGCAGGCTATGATAAGACAGCGGTCCAATGACTCGTTTTTCCCAAATATAGGTAAGTCTGGGACAGACATTTTTTATTCAATATAACAATCTAACAAAAGTTATAATAAAAATACTGTCTGTTGGAAAGTTAAAAATTTTATCATTATTTTTAGATTTTGATGCCATTACTGATCCTATCATGAAAGCAAAGATGGTGGCCTTAAAAGGAATCAATAAAGTAATGGTTCAAAACAATATGGGAATGTCACAGATGGTCATGAACAAGTAAATATTTTTATTATTTATTAAAACAATTTCTGGTGTAATGCAATGTTTTTGTGTTTCTTAAACTTGTCTGTTTTTTTTTTTGTTTTTTTTTTTTAGATTTCCAGTGAATGCTCAAGCAGGTCAGGGATCACAGGGTTCTGAAGGATGTGTTCCTCCACAGCCGACACCGGCTCAGGTACACAACTGGTTTTCGGTCTCGTTTTCCAAAATTATTACAAATTCATTTGTTGTAACAATTACTCCATTTATTCAGGATGGAAAACTGGCTCCATATATGACAAGACCTAGTCCTCCAAGTTTTGGGCAAGGATTCACCAGTAAGCTTTTTATTTATTTATTTTTTCGCCAATGCCAGCATTTTTTAATCAGATTCATTCAGCTTAATGGTTTTGTTTCATTTCTTAGATGAAGCCCAGAAAATACAGTATGAAGACTGGCTTCGTGAGACCCAAAAGCTTCTTCAGATGCAGCAGAAGTTTCTTGAGCAACAGATTGGGTCTCACAGGAAGTCAAAGAAGGCTTTATCAGCTAAGCAGAGAACAGCTAAGAAGGCTGGACGGGAATTTCCTGAGGAGGATGCTGAGCAACTAAAACATGTCACAGAGCAGCAGGGTGTGGTGCAGAAACAGCTTGAACAGGTGATATAGCTGCATGTGCAATTTTAAATTATCGAAAATTATAGAAAAAAATGTGTATGGTTGTTCAGCAACTTAGTTTTGTGGTTTATGCGTTAGATCCGGAAACAACAAAAGGAGCATGCAGAACTGATAGAAGAGTACAGAGTCAAACAGCAGCAGGGTACCTTGCAGCCTCAAATGATGCCTGGCATGATGCCAATGCAAAGTCATTCAGGCATGATGCCAACTGGCCCTGTAAGCCAACCTGTTATTGGTCCAGCCATGCCCATGCAGATGCATCCAAACCAGGCAAACATTCCCAACATGCCACCCTGGCGTCCTGGAGCTCCTGGCCCTGTTGGACCTCAGATGCCTGGTGTAATGCCTCCTCAGATGATGCAAGGCCCTGCTCCTCAGCAAGGATTACCCAGGCCCGTTCAAAGTCAAGTTGCTGGCGAGTCTCCTCATGTGAATTTTGAAGACACAAATCCATTTAGTGAAGGTTTTCAGGAACGAGAGAGAAAGGAGAGGCTTCGGGAACAGCAGGAGAGGCAGAGGGTGCAGCTGATGAAGGAGGTGGAGAGGCAGCGCATTAAGCAGCGAATGGAAATTGAGCAGCAACATCAGCAAGGTCTCCTCAACCAGGTGCCCTTCTATAACCAGAACTTGCCTCAGGAATTCATGCAACAACATAGACCTCAGCAGCAAATGCAAGGGCCAGGATTTCCTCAGCAACCCGGCATGCAGCCTGGAATTGGAGATCCTACTTCTGCACCCATAATGGCAAACGGGCCTTTCCCTCAGGAAATAAGACCTGGTTTTGGGCCAGATAACCAAGTACCACATGGATCTCATTTTGTTCAGGGGCAAGCCAGACCACCAAGGTTCCCTGGACCAAATATGGTCCAACATAATCCAGGTCATGGTCATCCTTTTGGTGTAGAATCAACTGCGACTCTTCCACCAAATTTTCCAGGATCTGGTCCATCCCTGATTCAGCTTTATTCAAACATCATTCCAGATGAAAAGGCTAAGAAGAAACGGAACCGCAAGAAGAAGAATGATGAGGACTCTGAGTCTTTGAGGGCACCATCTACACCGCACTCTGATCTAACTGCCCCACTGACACCCTGTGTATCAGATACTTCATCCACACCCACCAGGAATGCCTTGCTCTTTGGAGAGCAGGAGCTTTGCGAGACCTCCCAGCCTGGCTCCTCTACTCCAGGCTCTCAGAGCAGCCAGCACCATTCAGAGTTGGAGCGACAGCTTTCTGAAGGTAGCTACTGTGGATCATCTGAAGTAACCATGAGTCAGCAGGACATCCAGGACAAGATTCTTTCTAACATTAAATTGGAAAGAATTGAAACCAGTGACTGTCATGGTCCAAAGGTCACTGACATGAACATTGGTATGGGCATGGTAAAAGTGGAAGGGGACAAGGAAGGTGCGTCGCCACATCCGCTGGGACAAAGTCCAGCCGGGAGCTCAAAAGGGGAAGGTGGGAATGAGCTCCTGAAACATCTCCTGAAGAACAAGAAGACACCTCCACCTCTACTGCCACACCAAAAGTCTGAGGATAGCATGAGATCAGAGGAGGAAACCTCAACAGACAGCAAGGCCCTTTTGAGACAGAGCTCCATAGACAGCAGCGGGGTAAAGATTCACTTCTTATCTTGCCTAAAATGAATTCCGTCAGTCTCTTGTGTTTATATGCTCTTCATTTGTCTTTTCACAGACCTTCTCAGACAGCCAGCTTTCGTTTAATCCTGACTTCAGCAGCCCATTAATGTCAGAAGACAAGAAAAAGCAAAGGACCAAGCGTGCACCTAGGAGTGGAGACCGTCCAGCCCCTCGCTCCAAAAAGAGAAAGAAGGACGAGGATGACAGACAATCCATGTATTCGTCCAGTGAACCAGTAATGACCAGTCTGAAACAGGTAAGAAAAATGTGTCTCTTACTTTCTCTAGGTCTCTCGTAGATTAGAATGTCAAATCTCCATAAACCCAAAGGCATTGAAAAAGGCAATTAGGTATGTTCAAACAACCAGTGAGTTGCAAGTTGTCCATCAAGCTGACCAATTTAGAAGGCATCGTCGTCTTTCTTTGTCACAGTGGTGAACTTGTCAGGTTACTTCTGACTAATTCGATTTTTGCTTAGATGTCTTATCTTGACACCCATTTCTTATTAGACTAGGTGAGAATTTGCGACTCGTAATGATGACCAGTAGTTAAACACTTTCTTTTGATTTTGCCTCAGTAGATATCAAGACTTCAGGGCTGTGTTAATTAAAACTGTCACTAAACCTCAAGAGCCCATCTCTCTAGGCTCCCAATCGGTTTCTAATTTCTCACACTCACTTTATCTCTTTTCCTTTTTTTCCCCTCCCTCTCTGTCTCGGTCATCATCGTCAGCAGCAGCCCTCTCTCTTGCCCCTGATGGAGCCTCTGGTCGGTGTAAATTTTGCCCATTTTGTGCCCTATGGCAGCGGGCAGCTAGACGGAGAAAGCCGTCTTTCGGGCACTTTTGGAAGTGCCTCACTGGACGGAATGTCGGATTATTACTCTCAACTCATTTACAAAGTATGTTCAGAGAAGAAACGATCAGAACCAGTGGTTTATTTGGTTTTTTTTGTAATATATAAGAATTAATTGAGCCTGGCTTATTGTGTTTTTTTTCCTGTTATGTCTCACATAGCAGAACAACCTGAGTAACCCCCCAACCCCTCCAGCGTCTTTGCCTCCCACACCTCCGCCCGTGGCACGCCAGAAGTTGCTCAACGGCTTCGCCACCACAGAGGAACTGGCCAGTAAAGCAGCAGTGGTGGGTGGCCATGAAGGTAAGACTTAGCACTGGACACCCTATAAACAGGCCATGCTCCTTTAAAAATACGCGTGCACCAGTTTTTAACGTGTGAATAAAATAGTTTTGGATTCCACCTCCATAGTGGCCAAAGGTCTGCCTTCAAGACCGCTGCACGTACCTTTTAAGACCGAGGAGGAGCTCTTTGCCAGAGCACTCGCTCATGGACCGAAAACAGTGGACGTACCTGCGTCGTTACCAACGCCTCCCCACAACAACCAGGAAGAGCTAAGGTTTGTTCTTTCAGTCATATGTCCTTGTCATATGGATTGGATTTACCATGAATAAATCTTATGGTTACAAGTCTGGAAGGGTGAATTTGATATGACCCATCCTTGGTTTCCAGAAAAATACAACAATCAGGCAAGTGATACTGTAGACGGTTGAGTGACGTGGACAGTTTTTCTCTGGTTTCTTTATTTTCCTGCAGGGGCCAGGAGCACTGTGAGGACAGGGACACGCCAGACAGTTTTGTTCCCTCGTCATCTCCGGAGAGCGTGGTTGGCATGGAGATCAGCCGCTATCCGGATCTGTCTCTGGTCAAACAGGAGCCTCCGTCTCCGTCACTCTCTCCAGTTATGCCCATGTTCCCGAAATCCAGAGGGAACGGTAGTAGTGTCTAACGTTACATGCTTTAACACAAATCTCCCAGACATTTCTGCAGTTTTTTATACTTCCCTTAACCTTTGTCTTGTTAGGCTCTGAGACTAAGCTGAGGGAGATTAAAACCGAGCCTTCATCTATGTTCTTTGGTTCTCCGTTCGGAACGCCGCAGAACGGACCTGGCCTCGTTTCCATAGCTATCACGCTGAAGCCCGTCGCTGCAGAGGTGAGAAGGGACAGAGATAATTAGGGCTAAAACTAACGATTATTTTGACAATTAGTTGGGCGATTATTTTTTCGATTAATCGGATAAAACCTAAACGCTTCTTTAATGTGATGTTTTGCTTATAACTATTAAAAAAACATAAATCAGGGTATTATTTATGTATAAAAATAAACTTTTAAAAAAGCAAAAGCCACATATAGAGTTTAATGATCTTTAATTTTGACATTTTAAACCTTAAATGAAATGTAGTATATAATATATACAGTGTATATGTAGATGTATCTATATATATAGTTAAAAAAAATACACTGACATTCAGTCGATGAGATATAAACAGCTAAAATAATGTAATTTTGTATAATAAAATGATGTATGCATAAGTAAAACCACAGTTAATTACGTTTGTTACAAGTTAACTTTGTAGTGGACTATAAAAAAACTGTAGAAATGCAAAAAGCTAATAGTCACAAATGTACTGTTATTTGCATTCGCTGAAAACCACAACAATCACTAAATGTAATATTCTACTGTTATTCGCACCGTGTAATTTAAGCTAATCTAAATTAGCGCCATTTAACTAATCACTATTGCTCATGAGGTGATTGCGCAATGTGATGCTAGCGAGTAGCACGTGAACAGATCTAGCGCGACTGTCCCGAAGTTAGCAAACAGTTTAAACAAAAGCGTTTAAACTAAAAAACTTTTACACGATGAAGAGATACAGTTTTTACTGACCCTGCTGATGTTTCGCCATCCGTAACACCAACATGTTTTCTTTTTAAGTGTTCATGCATGACTGTGGTACTATCATGCCATGAAAGCTCGGTCTTGCATAGCGTGCAGGTTACCGTCTTTTTAAAGACGTGTAATGTAAATTGCTCCCATACCTTGGAGGACTCGGGGCGCGCGCTTTTTCTCGCAGACGCTTCTGTAACCTCCATTGAGCGAGCGGCTGTGTATCTGTGTGTATCTTTGTGTATTTGTGCATCTTGTGGTCACGCTCCTCAGTGACGTGAGCAGCCCAACTAATCGATAACGGCATTCCTTGACAACGAATTTCATTATCTATAATTATCGATTTTATGGATTAGTTGTTGCAGCCCTAGAGATAATACAACAGAAGATGCACAAAATGTGGGGGGGGGGGGTTCACTTAGGATGAAATGAACTTTGAAATGGCTTGCCTTTTTTTAGAATATCACTGACGTGGTCGCGGCCATCGCCGACCTCATCCGGGTGAAGATCCCAAGCAGTTATGAAGTGAGCGGTGGACCGTGGCCGCATGGAAGTCTGGGTACACATAAGGCGTTGGTGCAAGGCCTCGAGCCACGTCTAGGACAGTCTCATGTGGCACAAAGGATGAACACTCATGCAGGAGCACAACAACATCACCTGGATAAAAGTGAGTACTTTCGTTTTTTTGTTACTTAGTGAAGCTAAATAGATTTTATCATATCAAGGATAAATTACAGTTAAAAGAATTTTAATGTTGTTGGTGTATTTTGTAATGAATGCACATTAATGGTGTTTCAGGCTCTCTCTCTCTCTCTCTCTCTCTCTCTCTATTTCTATGAGCTGCCGTTGTGTATTAATAGCTATATGGCTTGTGCAGCTCTGAATGTGATTTCAAAGGTGAAGGTGTCTCATCATTTGACATTAAATGATGCAGATTGTTAAAGGCTTGTATGTGATTGGTTGATACGTGGTCACCTAAGAGTATGCTTCTTCGAAATATAAAGGCAGAATTTCATACCAGCAGACGGTAGTCTAACCTTCTTTTTTATTTGAATACATTATTGTTTCTGTAGTGAAAGTTTAATCACAGGGTCACCCCTGTCGCGATCGCCATTCACGGACGTTCGGCCATCTTTTAAACGTTTGCATTAATAATTTCATGCTTACTGCTCCTACAAGTCTCATCAACGTACTGTGCTTAAAGTCTTCTGTGAATATTGATTACTTTTATGACTTCATTCACCAGAAATTTCAGGACACCCCTGATATTTTGGTCTCTGCGGACTTAAAGATTTCATACCCTAATCTTAACCTTATGATTATTTAGACAGAATTTCTCCAAACATCAGCATAAAAATCAGCGACTTTGCCCTAAATTGTGGCACCATAAGCCTCCTTATTTTTTTTTATTATTATTATTTAAAATGTTTTTATATAAATTTAGATACATTTTTATTTTTATTTTTTTTGCACTGAGGGTTTGATAGGGGAAAAAATCACAGATTTGTGCAGTGTTTGAGCGACAGTGAAGTTTGCATAAAAAAATGAACGCGTCGCTGTGGGGGGAGAAAGCCAACAGTGTGAGTCACTCTCTATGTCTTTTGACTAGAATGACTGGAGATGTGTGTGTGTTTGTTTGTGATCGGGGGAACAGTGGGGGGCAGCAGTCTGTCTCTAATTGTTTTCCCCTCATCATTCAGACAGACGATCATCCACTTTAATGATGTTTGCTAACTCGGGCCTCGTTATTTCTCCCGTCGGAGCGCCCCGTGTGGATCAGGTGATGACAGAGAGTCATCGATCGCTCAGTTATTAGGGAAGGTAATGAAACGGTGTAACGATCCCGGCCTGCTCAGGTCTGTTTATCTGCTCAATCACTCTGGATTATAAACGCCGGGAGTTGTACAATGTTCCTGTAACGTCTGCTCAACACGTGTCCTGTGGAGTGAAGTCATGTTAATCAGAATTAAGAGTTCGTCCCTGTTCAGAGTTACAGGTGCAACTGCGAATCAGGTCCGTAGCTCTTTATCTGGTGTGGTTGTACGAAGAATACCTAGAAGGACGATGAGAGGCAGAGATGATCTACAGGAAACAAACTCGGGCAGATTTGCCAAGCGTTTTCTTTACACACATTTCTTTGGTCTGTTTGTTGTGCTCAGGTCCGATGCGAGGCAGAGAGCAGTTTCGAGACAGCTCAGGCAGCCCGGGTGCGAAACCGCAGTGGTGCCGGCATTGTAAAGTGGTCATCCTGGGAGGTGGCGTGAGGAACCCTAAGGAGCATCAAAGCAAAGCACAGGTAGGAGGGATAAGAATTAAGAACTGCTATTTCTGATCTTATTTAGGGAAATTTGATGAAGAGAAAGTCTTAGTCTTTCTTCATGTTTTACTCAATTGCTAATAAATATAAATGATGTCATATAAAGTGACACCTTTTTAATTGCCCCCCAAGTGTGACTACGATTGCACGGTTGCTTGCATTTCAGTGTGACACTGCTGCAACACACCGTAATGTTAGCACGATTCTTTTTCAAAATAAATAATTAAGCTTTGTGTCATGCGCCTCTTTACTCTGTTCGCTCTACAGGACTCTCAGCCAAGCTCTGATGGAAATCTGGTGTTCTGCAGCCACAGTTGTCTCATCCTGCACTCATCCTCACAGTCCAAAGGCAGCGGTGACGCCAAGGTGTGTTTCGTGCCTCACCTGCCTTTCTAGAATATTCATTATAGAGTAAATAAAATTAAAAATCCACCCACATCAGCGGTCGCATTGTCTCCAAAAAGCTTGTGTTTTGTTCCTGGGAAATGGCAATTTTAAGATGACTTTAATCACTGCTTTTATTTCAATACAGCTGAAGCTGAGAGCTCGGCTAAATTTAGAGTTTGAAATTGAAACTCGGTTTGTTTGTTTGTTGTTATTTTCAAAAAAATATTGCAAACTACGGAGGAATGAAAAAACTTTAATTAGTCCCAGGTGGGAAATTACAAAAGACATTAAAGCAGCGGAAAAGTGTTAGAATAAACAACTTCATAAATGTATACAGGATTAGTCGTTAATCTTTTCACAAATCCAGAATGATGTTTTTTTTTTATAAGAAACCATGTGGAACTAATGTGTTTAAAAGTGCTAGTAGTGTTTTTATTAAAGACTCATTGATTGCAGTTTTCTGATTCAGCTGATTCAGAATTTTTTCCAGATTCTGGGTCCGACGTGCTGATTCAGATTTTCTGTCTTTGTAAGAAATATAACTGACGTCATACACAATATTTCTGTTAATTTTTCTTAATGGAAAATTCAGTTGTATGTTCATAATAAAACATGGACTTGTTACATAATTTTTGTGTTTCCTCCAAAACGGCGCAAGGTTTAAAAAAAAAAAAGTTCGAACTGCTAGTTTATCTCCAGCTGATGAAGCTGAAATCCGTTTGATTCCAGTCACTGGCCTGAACCTATCATGTTCAGCAAAGCTAGTAAAGCTACTGAGTTAATGCAGGAATTTTGTAAAAAGGTCACTTGATTTATACAGTCACGCTAAAGGGAGTCACAATACAAGCCTGAATGATTACAGTATGTGGTCCTTGTGTCTCCAGGCATCTGTGGCGCTGCTTTCAGAGCTTTCTACTAAAGGAAGTCCATCCAAGGCGCATCACCAGTACAACAACAACATGTCCTCTTTAGACGTGCACTGTTTGGCCCAGCTCCAGCCCAAGACTCTGCCTCCTTCTCGTCCTGGAGTCCACATCCCTCCTGCTCCTGTAAAATCGCAGCCCAAACCGGAGCCGAGCCTTCACGACGGGCAGAATATCAAAGTAACCGTCAAGCTCAAGCCTCGTTCCCAGAGCCAATCAGACGAGAAGCCTTGGCATCACGGGAAACGCTGGAAAGGCCTGCGTTGGCGCAAGTGGACAATGCAGATCGTGGTGCCGAAAATCGGATCTCCGGCACCAGAAAAAGCAGTGGAGGATCTCCTGCTTCAGCTCAACTCATCTCTGCGTCCTTGCTCGTCTCTGCGGGACCGGCGTCGCTGCTGCTTCTGCCATCAGGAGGGTGACGGGGTGACAGACGGTGCCGCTCGCCTCCTCAACTTGGACCTGGACACGTGGGTTCATCTAAATTGTGCCCTCTGGTCTTCTGAGGTGTATGAAACCCAAGCAGGTGCCCTGATCAATGTCGAGCAGGCACGTCAGCGAGGTCGAACCATTTCCTGCGCCTTCTGCCAACGCTTGGGCGCTACCAGCGGCTGCCACCGACTCCGCTGCCTCAATGTTTACCACTTCACATGCGCTTTGCAGGCTGGATGCACCTTTTTCAAGGACAAGACTATGCTTTGCCACCAGCATCGGCCCAGGATCTCCGGTTCGGGTGCCCTTTTGCACCTTGAGGACCAGCAGTTGCGCTGTTTTTCTGTTTTCCGCCGTGTCTATGTCCAGCGCGACGAGCTACGCCAGCTCGCCGCCGCTGTCCAGCGTCCTGAACTCGGACACACCTTTCGCATAGGCAGCCTGCTCTTTCACACCATGGGGCAGCTTCCACCTGCCCTGATGCCCCATTTTCATTCATCCACCACCCTTTTCCCACCTGGGTACGAGGCTAGCCGTCTGTACTGGAGTATGAGGCACGGGTGCCGCCGCTGCCGCTATGTGTGCACCGTTGAGGAGCGCCAAGGGCGGCCAGAGTTCTGCATTCGAGTCCTAGAGAAGGGCTACGAAGACCTGCTGCTCACCGACACCACGGCTAAAGGTCAGGAGTGTGTGCTGTTTTGAGATTAATAAATATACGGATCCACAGCTATCCATTTGAAACCTTTGTGAAACTGAATATGGGGCGTGGCCTTCTCTAATTTGCATGTCTATGCATATTCATAGATGGTGGCATTTTATTAGTACATGGAATGTTCCAGGGTTCCTTTAGTCACTATTCAACGGAGATTAGTAGTTTGTCCTGTTTTGCTTTTTGCACGTTAACGCCCCTGATTGTGTGTGTGTGTGTGTGTGTGTGTGTGTAGGAGTGTGGGATAAAGTCCTGGGCTCTGTAGCAGAACGCAGGGCGGAAACCGGAATGCTGCGTCTTTTCCCGATCTACCTGAAAGGAGAAGATCTGTTTGGTCTCACCGTCTCCGCAGTGACACGCATTGCAGAATCGGTAAGTAATACAGAATTAAAAGAAATAATAAAAATAGTTTTGTTATTAAAATTGTCTCAATGGAACATAGCAGAGGGGTGCAGAGTAGGCATTTGGATAATGTGTAAAATTTGGAATATTTTTAAAATATTCTGAAAGAGGGGTGTAAACTTTTGCACAGATATTTTAAGTTTTAATGAACAATTTTTAATAAAAACTATTTGGCTAATTAACCATAGATATGAATATATATATATATATATAGAGAGAGAGCACATCTAAAGATTTGTTAAAAAATGTATTTGTTTGTAATTTTGGATAGTTACGGTTAACGCAGTTAGTTTTAGCAATAAACATGCACGCTTATCGTTATATACAGTATCTATTTAATAAATAAAAGATGCGTAATAATTATATTTAAGGGATGAATGTGTTATTTTTATTCACATGTACCCTGATCTCATGTCACTTCTTTTGTTTGTTTGTTTGTTTGTGACGGTAGCTGCCGGGCGTGCACGCTTGTTCGAGGTATCGCTTCCGTTACGGCCGCAACCCGATGCTGGAGCTTCCTTTATCCATCAACCCCTCAGGCAGCGCCCGGTCCGAGCTCAGGAGCTACCCGCAGGGTCAAAGGTCAGTGTGTATATTTATAGTTATATACAGTATGTAAGTGAGATGAGCCTGGCAGCTGAAACTCTGTCCGTCACCCAGGCTGGGGATCTTATCCTCGTGGAACCGGACGTCATTAGCCATCCAGAACTCGGCTCCTCCGGAGGCCGGCTCGTCCCACAGCAAACACTTTGTCCACTCGAAGTCATCTCAGTACCGCCGGCTGAGCAGCGAGTGGAGGGGCAACGTTTACCTCGCTCACTCGCGCATCCAGGTATCCACTTTCACATCCGCTTCTCTTATACAGGTGAGGAATTATACAGAACAACTCAGTCATTATGTTTGTGTGTGTGTGTGTTTAC
This sequence comes from Clarias gariepinus, assembly GCF_024256425.1. Classification (NCBI taxonomy): domain Eukaryota; kingdom Metazoa; phylum Chordata; class Actinopteri; order Siluriformes; family Clariidae; genus Clarias; species Clarias gariepinus. Next base: position 50,111,312 of record NC_071100.1, on the reverse strand, counting down.
GCGTGCAGGGCCTGGGACTGTTTGCCGCTCGGGACATTGAGAAGCAGACGATGGTGATCGAGTACCTCGGAAACATCCTCCGGAACGAAGTGGCCATGAGGAAGGAGCTGCACTACAAAACCAAGGTGTGTGTCCTGGATAATAATTATCCTTTTAGACATCATGTTTCATCTACAGACCGCGCTTTCTAATTGGTCAAAATTAGAAATTTCTGAACCTCAGTTAGAAATTTCAGTTTAACTTTTTATTCTTATTATACTTGCAATGCGAACTCTCTGTGCACGTAAACACGCTCGCGGGATTGTAGCTGAATGTGTTCCGAGTCAGTTCTGATCGCGATCCTGTTTTGGTTTTGTCTCTCAGAACCGGGCGGTGTTCATGTTCCGCATCGACGGCGACTATGTGATCGACGCCACCTGCTCCGGAAGCCCTGCGAGGTAAAACTGTCTACATTCATTCAGGATTAAATCTTGGTACTTCTACTCGCTGGTTGCAAACTAGCATTTTGTAAACTATTGGGATTTTTGTTTTTGTAGTTTGCGATGTCCTGATCAGTCACATGATACAGCGGGCTTCTGACAGAGGTGTTAGAAGTTCAGCTGTTAACTTAAGGAAAGACGAGTATAAAGTGTGTGTGTGTGCAGGTACATCAATCATTCCTGCTCACCAAACTGTGTGGCGGAGGTCGTGACCTTCGAGCGAGGCTACAAAATCATCATCAGCTCCAACCGCAGGATCGAGAAAGGAGAAGAGGTAACGTGTGTATGTGTGTGTGTATATATACACAGTAATAATAGTGATAGTAGAGCATTATTAATAGTAATAATTATTATTCAATTATAATAATGAATTAATAATTAAAATAGGACATTAATAATAATAATTATTATATCAATTATAGAGTACAGTAGTTTGAAATAATACAGTAATTACAACAATAATCTTAATTACATATTATTATATATTATTATTAATAACAAAAAATAAACCATGTAAAAATAATTATAATAATCATCTTAATTACTGCTAGATTATTATTAATAACAACAAAAACTATACAAAATAATAATAATGTTTTTTTTATTGTATGAATGTATAATCTATACATATTGTATTGTATATATTTTTGCTTTCATTATTTATAAAAGGAGTCGCAATGTCGGCCCACTGGATCGCTCGTTACACTGTAGTTTTTCCAACCAGAAGAGATTGCAATTTTTACATTTAGGGGAAAAAGTGAATTTATTTTCTTTTATTTATTAATTAATTTATTTATTTATTTTAACTGTCGCTAAGAAAACAAGCATTTCCTGGACAAACGGGAAGCTACTTGTTTCACGAGATTAAACTTTGTTAGTAATTAGTTCATTTATTTAAATAATTATGACTGTTGGCAGAGCGTTGTGGTTCAACAGGAAAATAAAACACTGCAGGACACAAAATAATTCAGTTTAGCTTTGCCGGGTTCATCTTACAATTTTATCTGCCCACATCAAAGCGTCAAACTGGTTCGAGAGCTCGTAAGCATCTGTTTCTGTGTGAATTCGTGTCCATGCATTCTGTAGAGACATGGGGTAGAGTCATGTTGGAATAGAAAAGGTCCTTCGACAAATTGTGGTCAACAAAGTTAATAAAAAGCATAGCATTGTCCAAAAGCATTAAGATTGTCCTTCACTGGGAATAGGGGGCCTGATTGATTGAAACACCTAAATTTAATCAATAACAGGTTTGGATAAATACTTTTGCCTATATAGTGCATCATGCATTCATCAGTCACTTGTTAATGAAACAGAAAACTAGACACGTTTAGCCGTGAGCGAATTTTAAATTTACTTCTGGAAATTTCTTGATGTATTCCATTGTATCCTCAACACCTCTCGTTCTGTGTTTTGTGTGTTTTTTTTTAGCTCTGCTACGATTACAAACTGGCTCTGGTGGACAACCACAGCAAGATGGCGTGTCTGTGCGGCGCCGCTAACTGCCGCAAGTGGATGAACTAGATCACGTTCGTTTCAGGAAAATGAACGTCATTAGGAAGGAGGAGCAGTCATGAAACATAGCAGTGACGAGACACCAGACATTTTCTAGAGTCTAGAAAGAAGAAGAAGAAATGAGATGAGGAGGCGGAGGATCGTTTTTGTGCGAAATCAAAAGGAAAACACACGTTTTGTGTGTTAGAGCCATTTGTATCGTTCTCTGGAGGAGGTTCGATTCAACCTGCATGTGCCATGTGTGCGTGAGAGTGTGTGTGTGTGTGTCTATTAATGGGAAAATTTCACCAGCGAATGAGACGTGAGAGACGAGAGCGAGAGCGATCACTGTACCGGTTATGCCTTATTGGTTGAAAAAGTGGGCGGAGCTGTCCGCGACTGTAACGTAGAACATCACTGAACGAAGAATGTAAGGACTTCCGCAAAGGGAAAAGAAAAAAAAACTAAATGTAACTTGCACTAAAACAAGAAAAAAAGAAGAGGAAGAAGAAGAAAACAGACAAAACTCAAATGAAAAAAATACTTGATTCCATGAGTCAGTTTTAATCCTACGTTTTTTTGTTTTGCAATATTTGTGTGTGTGTGCGTGTATGAGAGTATGTAAAAGAAGAAATAATTGTGTTTTTTGTATTTATTACTGTGTGAGTGAATGAGTGCGCCTATTTTTTAATGATGTGATAGATTTAAACGAGAAAAATGAAAAGAAAAAAATCAAGGAACAAAAAAAAGAAACCAGAGACTGCGAAGAATGATGAAGAGATTCTCTTATGCCTGTAAATAACTGTACATATACGAAAAATATCGGAATGACGATCGACCAAATACTACCTTATTCATATTGATGTTTTAGATGTGCTCCGTTTTTTTTTTTCTTTTTCTGTTTTGTTCTTCTCGCTTTCTTTGGAAGAATTATTTAATGCGGATGCGTCTGGTATTCGTCTCAGAGGTTATTTAAAAAAAAAAAACTAAAAAAAAAACAAAACGATTATTCTGTACAGAATTGCAAAGAAATTTCAGTAAGTATTTTTTTCTCTGTATGGTATCGTAGTGATTTTTGTGATGCGTTCTGACCACTTGAAAAAAAAACTCGTTGTTTTTTGTTTGTTTTTTTTTCCTTTTGTTTCTGCATAGCTAACTTCGTAAGGGCTTCGTAACACATGCATAAGTAATGAATTGCACGTTTATAGGATTATTTATATATATATATATATATATATATATAGATGCAGTATATAGATGGATAGATAGACGTTTCCTATTTGTGTGTGCATGTGCCCAAGTATGAAGTAGCACAAGTGCTGAGCAAATCGAAACGCACATTATAAAAGCCATGATGAAAAAACGCGTTATTACGCATCCTGGAAACAAGCTAGCTGATCACGAAGCGAATTCTTCACGAACGCTTGTATGTACAGTTAAGTGGTGTTACACTTATGTGAAGGATACTTTTTTGCGTTTTTTTTCTGTTGTTAATGTTTGTTTGTTGTATATTTTTACGAAACGACTTAAAGTAAAGTCGGTCAAATAACTCGATTGATTTTAACTTATTCTTGTTTGCAAGCAAGTTAAAATACATACACATATATATACATGAAAAATATACGTGTGTATGTTTATATCCTTGTACGTTATTCAGTGGCTGCGATTCAACACTTGCGCATGTGTCATGAAGTCGTTATGTAGCTAGCCTTTAAATAACACGTTACCAAAAAAACAACAAAAAAAAAACATATAACAAACGTTTTTTGCGGACAAAGTTATCACGATCAGGCACAACTTTTATGTTTATAATCTAATATGCTTTTAGATTAATCATGACTTATTGTAATTGCTGTTGTTATTATTATAATTTTAAATGTACATAGAGATCGTTGAAGTTACAATTGCCAATATTCAAGGCGTCAACGGTTTTTTTCTTTTCTGTCATTTTTGTGGTGACAGAGCGAGCTCCTTCTCCGAGGAGAACCTGGCAAAGTGTCCGTGATAACTATAACGATGACGCAATGATGTAATATGATGATGATGATGTAATTTATACCGGACTATCAGCGCACACGCCGGTAATATTGTCTTGTTCGTGTTTCACACTTAAACTCGTTTTTGAAATCATTTTCTTTCCTTCTCTCTTGTACACAACCCAGTTTTACCCCGAATTGTACAGGGCATGTTTTAGTTTCTTTTCTTTCTTTTCCACAAAGACTCAGTTGTATATATTTTGAACAGCTGTATCAAAAAAATGTTTCCTGAATATTTTTCTCGTCTTGTAAAATATGTCAACCTTTTTCCCCCAGTGGTGTTTTTTTTCCCCCTCTCCGCTTGTATAGTAGGTCTCACCAGTTTTGGACAAAATGAAGCCTTTTGAAGTACACAGAGCGATTATAGGGTTTGGTATTCAAGGAACTGAATTTAGGAGCATTTACAGAAAATAAATAAAAAATATTTTACATCACTGACTGTATGCTGTGTCTGATGTCTGAGTGGGCAAGGGCTGACCCTCTGACCTGCGCTAGAGCAACAATGGAATGTGATGCGATCCTGAAGTTTGAGTGTTTAAATGATATCTGTGTCCAAATTTTACAGAATGGAAGCAGATTTCCTCAAATCCGGTGAGTCAGTCTAGCTTAAGGTGTCACAGTAAGTTAATTTTTATTCCCCCCTTTACTTTTGCCCTTTTTTTTTTTTGCCGAATAAGCTAGTTTCTTTGTCTAAGAACAACAAGTGGAATCCAACCACTAACAACAAAACCCAGACTCAGATACATTATCATGGTTAACATTCAGCTTGTTCAGTGTGTGAAGTGCAAGATGTTTAAACATTCTTCCTCTGTCATAAGTGGTAACTTTGTGATAGGTGTGTATTACGCTAATGAAGAAGGTATTAGTGTTAGTGCATCCAGACTTTAGAGAGGGTTGGAGCACGATAGCAGCATTATTTCTGTGGCGGAATGTCTGGGTATAGCCAGCCCCCGACTCCGGCATTAGAGCCCTTACAGCAGAGCAGGTGGGTGACGACTCGGCGGCATACTCATTCAGCCAAAGCTAAGGCTACCCCAGCGGAGCACACCTACTCTGCGCTTCATGTGTCCAACAGGTTTGCTCTCCTTAGTGAGACACCCGCTGAGTAACCTGAAAAAGCTCTAGTTATAGGAGACTCAACACCAAGACACATAAATTAGCCAGGCCTTTAGGGGCAGCAGTGGTTAGGGGAGCCAGGGTACCGGAGTGGTTAGCAAAAATAACGTTACAGTGTTATTTAAATTAGGATAGGCGATGTCAGATGAAGTAGTCTGCTCTGGGCTTATCCCAATGCGACGTGGCAACATACTGTAACTTACAGCAGGTTATGGTCGCTGAATAAAGCTGGCCTGTTAGGGCAAGACAGTGTCACACTTTCTTGTAGTATAACAAATAGTCTTAGATCAGGCCTAGTTAATCAGTGACTATGCAGAGCCCAGGGCAGGGAGCAGACAAACAGGCTAATCCAATCGCACAGAGTCGTCACTAAGGTTTCACCATAGTGAGGCTGTCTGTTCCCCGAGCTAAACAAAATTTAGAACAACCCAGAAAGTCTGTTTTAGTAATTTAATTAATATAGAGACCAAAAGTAGTAAAATGGAGTAGAGGTGTTTGTCTCGCCTCCCCATTCAATTTCGTGTCCCCTCTGGCTCTTTCCAAAAAACTACTAAGGCTAATCTTTTTTCTTTTCTAAATAAGTATATATGTTCAAAATGACAACTAGAGCGGCGAAGGCATCCAGTAAAGAAGCCGAAGTACCCGCAATGTCGGGCGAGGTGAGCATGGCAGCCCTAACAGGCCTACTAGAAGAACATAGAGCGACCTTAGCGGCCGAATTTAAGACCGTTATTTCAGCATTGGACGTGAAGCTTGACTGGGTACAAGCCACTGTGTCTGAGTACGGCCAGAGGCTTTCCATGTTGGAGTCTCATGTGGAATCGTTAGATGAACAGGTAGAACCTCCTTCCACCCTCATAGATCTTTTGCTTGAGGATGCTCCAGAGGTTTTCAATGGGTTTGAGGTCAGGGGAGGATGGTGGCCACACCATGAGTTTCTCATCTTTTATTCCCATAGCAGCCAATGACACAGAGGTATTCTTTGCAGCATGAGATGGTGCATTGTCGTGCATGAAGATAATTTTGTTATGGAAGGCATGGTTCTTCTTTTTGTACCATGGAAGAAAGTGGTCAGTCAATATACTTTGCAGAGGTCATTTTCACACCTTCAGGGACCCTAAAGCAGCCTACCAGCTCTCTCCCCATGATTCCGGCCCAAACTCCGGCACCTTCTTGTTGACGTCGCAGCCTTGTTGGGACATGGTGGTCCCCCACCAACCAACCACTACTCCATTCAACTGGACCATCCAGGGTTGCACGACACTCATCAGTAAACAAGACTGTTTAAAAACTTGTCTTCATGTTATTCATTAATTTAAAAACTAAATATTTAATGTTTATGACACATCCAATTTGCATAATAATTTGGAATGCGGTGTATATCTAACCCCATTTTATCACTACCACCAATCCTCCAAATTTTTGAATTGTTTTGTAAATGGTCAGGTTACAAATTCAAAAAAGTGAGTTGTTTCTAATCAATCCGGCAGCTGAGGTGCTGTCTAAATACCCTTTTCCTTTTAAGTGGACTCAGGAAGGATTCAGATATCTGTTTGTTTTTAGAAAAAATTTCAATGCGTTGTTAGATGCTTACAGGGAAGATATACGGAGATGGTCCTTCCTTCCAATATCGCTCATTGGTCGTATTAATTTGGTCAAGATGACAATCCTGCCTAAATTCTTATATCTTTTCCAACATATGCCAATTTACATTAACAAATCTTTCTTTGTTACTCTGGACCAGATAACTAACTGTTTTTTGTGGCTTGGCCAACATGCACAGTTAGAAGAAAAGTTCTTGAACTTCCAATATTAACAAGCTCTTATATTGGATTAACGCTTCTAGAGTTTCTGAACACCCTGTTTGGGCCAAAATAGAATTCAAAGTCGTCCCTTTACTCGCTTTACTCCCTTTGATCTGCTCTCAGCTTCCTATAAACACTAAAAATGTCTCAGACAGCTTAGTGGTGACCAATACTCCTAGAATATGGGTTAGTTTTAGAAAACATTTTGGGTTAATCGCTCCATCTGTTCTTTCACCTGTAGAAAACAATATATCTTTTTTACCATCATGTACTGATGCAGTTTTTTTGACTGGTCCTCTTCTTCTTCTTTGTCTTTCGGCTGTTCCCTTTCAAGGGTCGCCACAGCGAATCATCTGCCTCCATATAACCCTATCCTCTGCATCCTCTTCTCTCACACCAACTAACTTCATGTTCTCTCTCATTACATCCATAAATCTTTTCTTTGGTCTTTCTCTAGACCTCCTGCCTGGCAGTTCCAACCTCAGCATTCTTCTACCGATATATTCACCATCTTTCCTCTGAACATGTCCAAACCACCTCAATCTGGCCTCTCTGACTTTATCTCCAAAACATCTAACATGGGTTGTCCCTCTGATGAACTCATTCTTGATCCTATCCATCCTTGTCACTCCGAAGAAGAACCTCAACATCTTCAGCTCTGCTACCTCCAACTCTGCCTCCTGTCTTTTCTTCAGTGCCACTCTGAAGAGTCTCTAAGCCGTAGAGCATTGCTGGTCTCACCAATGTCCTGTACACCTTTTCTCGCTGATACTCTTTTATCGCACAACACACCTGAAACTTTTCTCCACCCATTCCAAACTGCCTGTACTCGCCTCTTCACCTCCTTTCCACACTCTCCATTGCTCTGGACCGTTGACTCTAAGCACTTAAAGTCCTGCACCTTCTTTACCTCTGCTCCCTGTATCCTCACCGTTCCTCTTGGGTTCCTCTCATTTACACACATGTATTCCGTAAATTTTTTGACTGGTCCTCTAGAGGTCTTATATCTATCAAAAACTTTATGATAAGGGTATATTCTTGTCATTTTCGGAGTTGTCAGAAAAGTTTAATCTTCCCAGAACACATCTTTTTTGTTTCTTTCAGATTAGATATTTTGTACAACCTTCCTCCTGACTCGAAAATGGACACCATTCTTGCTCCTAATCCACATAGTAAAAGGTTAATTTCTAACATATACGAATCAATTGGCGTGTTAAATTCTTACTCCACTGAAACACGGAAGAATGCATGGGAACAGGAACTTGGGGTTTCTATGAGCGAAACAGAATGGGATCATGCACTCGATCTAATAAACTCTTCCTCAATATGCGCACGACATAGACTGATGCAGTGCAAGATTCTTCACAGAGCGCACTATACTATACAGATTAGCCAAAATATACCAGAACAGAAATGACACTTGCAATATGTGCGGACAGTCTCCCGCAAATCACACGCATATGTTCTTGTCCTGTCCAAGATTGACAGAGTTCTGGTCTAAAATATTTTATACTTTCGGAAAATTCTTTGGATTGTCAATCTCTCCAAATCCTCTAACAGCTCTACTCGGAATTTCTCTTGAACCAAATTTATCTTCGGAAACTCAAGTCGTTGTTGCTTTCACCACACTATTGGCCAGGAGGCTTATTCTCCTCAAGTGGAAACATGCTTCCCCTCCTTCTTATGGGAGATGAATAAAAGTAATTATTTTATGTTTAAAAGTGGAAAAAATCCACTGTTTTTAAAAAGGGTCTTTAAAAACCTTTCATAAAACATGGGAACAAGTGTTAAATTAAATTGATACTATTGATCTATTACATGAAGAAGCAGTAGAGGATAATTTTTTTTTTGTGGTTTGGTTGTTTTTTTGGCTGGTTTTGTCGTTAAAGGGAGGAAGGAGGGTTTGGGGTGGGATGAAAAGTTAAAATTTTAAATGCATGTTTTTGTATATTTACTATGTTGTATCGTTCGTTAAATGTTAATAATCATAATTGGGAAAAAAAAAATTAAAGACCAAAAATTCAGAGCACACTGAATACATAGCCAGCATTTACTGTTAATGAAACTATCATAAATCAGAACATTGATATACTGTATTTAACAAAAACCTGGATTAAACACAAGTATGTAGAGTTTAATGAAGACAGTCCTCCTGGATACAGCTTCATGCACCAGCCTCAACTACCTGGTAGAGGAGGAAGAGTCGCAGTTATTTACAATGAAAATCTGACTATTGTTCAACAAACATGGAAACAAATGTATTTGAAGTTCTGTATAGTAACATAAGTGTAAGTATAGATAAAAAAATTATAAATGAAAAAATAATAATAATTAGAGATAAGAAACTTGTCTGTGATTGGGAGGCATGTAATTTATACCGGATTATCAGGGCGGAAACTGGTAATATTTTTTCTCATACATAATTTACACTTAAATTAGTTTTTCGAATCCTCTTCTTTCCTTCTCTGGTGTATTAAATCTGACCCAGTTTTAACCCAAATTGTACAGGCCATGTTTTTTTGTTTCTTGGTGCCACGCGGACTTGAACCCCTAACCCTGTGGTTCTTAAAGTGTGAGGCGTGCTAGGCGTGTATTCACTAGTGGGGAATACAGACAGGTATGGCGCAATGAACGGAAGGGAATTAGTGGAAAATCATAGAAAAGTACCTAATCTAATTCATGCTTTTCTTTATTGACAATAAAAATCAGACACTCGAAACTAAACAATCACACGCAGTGGTGTCAAAAGTATTCACATTCATTACTTGGGTAGAAGTATAGATTCTAGGGTTTAAAAAGACTTCTTTAGAAGTTGAAGTATCAACTCAAGCTTTTTACTCAAGTAAAAGTGTAAAAGTACTGGTTTCAAAACTACTTAAAGTATAAAAGTAAAAGTAACGTGAGGGGGGATAAGCATTAAGGATAAAAGCTTAGGCTGTGCCACGGGCCTATATACTGCACTAACACCTCATAAAAAATTATTAAAATGTGTTGTTGGTTTTTTGTTGTATTTTTCAACGTCCACACTGATTTGGGATTCTGTATATAGCAATTGAAAAAGAATGCATTTTAGTACAATGCAAATACATTAAAGAACCATATATGTGTACTACTGAGCATTAACATGTTTCATGGAGAAGAAGATATGATAACTAGTTGCCTATAAGTATTTTAATAGTGCAAAAAGTCAAACTTCAGAGGCGTGTCATCAGTAACCTTTACTGGAATGTAAATGTACATCCAAGCTTATATATATATATCATTCCTGTTCCTGGTGCTGTTTCCTTCCTCGCTGGTGCTTAGTTGTGACATTTCTCTCGAATCTTGAGTCTCTATCACGGACATCTTCGTCTACTTATCACAACCTTATCAACCGAAAATGTTATTTTATTCGAACGTCCTTGCTGAAGTGTGTGACGTGACGTCATGTGCAGGTGGAATGGATCGCGTACCAACCAATAGGGTGTCGGAATGGTATATTTATACTTCTCATCCAACCCCAATCAAATTCACTCCATCCGGATGGCGCGATTTATCCGGATGCTTTTTTGTTTGTTTGTTTTTTGAATGACAAGCTGAAATAAAATAGGAGTAATGAGGCTATTTTTAAAATGTAAGGAGTAGAAAGTACAGATGATTCCGTGAAAATATAAGGAGTAGAAGTAAAAAGTCGGCTGAAAAATAATTACTTGAGTAAAGTGTAGATACCCAAAATTTCTACTTAAGTAAGGTAACAAAGTATTTGTACTTCGTTACTTGACACCTCTGATCACATGCAAAGAAATGGATCATTTATACAAGTAAATTAAAATAACATCAGAGAAAAAGTGGAACCATAGTGCAACAATAACGGTTTAATGTCGGCATGTTAATTGCAGAGGAACAATATATAAGGAAACATTCGGTATTATAGCAAGACCCTTAACCCTAACTGCTCCAGGGGCGCCGTATCATGGCTGACCCTGCGCTCTGACCCCAGTTACGCTGGGATATGCAAAGAAGGAATTTTACTGTGCTGTGATGTATATGTGACAAATAAAGGCTTAACTTAAATTAATTTATATATGTAATTTAATTTATTCCAATGTGTATGCTGATGTTTCTGTATTTTTGATAAAAATTAATATTTTATCAGGCAGTACTAGTCTGGCATTTCTAGTTTCCAATGTGCCTCTTTTTGATCCTTCAGGCGCTGAACAAAAGTGAAGATCAATATCGTTCTACGCTTTTTGTTGGTGTGCGGCATTTTGCGATGATCCCTAAATCGTTTGTTGCGCTGTAGAGAATAATGGTGTTTATGCTTTTAAACATGTATAATTTAAGCCGGATGTAACTGAAAGACAATGTAGAGAGGAAATATATGTGGGTATCTTATTTGCAGGTTTATTTACGCAGCTATTGAATTCGGAGATGCGAATATGCGAATATCAAACTAACTTTACCGCGGACACAAACTGGGTCAGTAGCGTACTGTATGTGGTGAGCATAATAACGTCAATGGATACATTTGTTACATGGACCACAAAAAAGCAGGTGATTCAGCATCATCAGCCTAATCAACCAAAAGCCAGCCGAAAGAAAAACACGATGAAGCCTATATTGCACTTGGATTCATGGTGGGGATGGTGGGATAGAGGAGAGACCCGTGTGTGTTTTGTGTCTTAAACCGCTGGCAGCAGACAGCACGAGACTGAACAAAGTAGGAAGACACTTAGAGACAACACACCCCAGTCACGTTAATAAGCCACTCGACTTAAAGCTCTAGATAAGTGACGAAGTAAGCCTGTTATAACAATTGCACGTGTACTTTATCTGTTATTCGATCTTATTGGTTTAGAAATTGATATTTAAATAAATAGTAAACTTGGCTGATTTCGTTATCATTTTGTTGACAAGTGGGGGTTAAAAATTCGCCCACCCACTTAAGTGGGGAATGACAGAAAATGTTTGAGAACCACTGCTCTGACCTTAGCCTCAACAGACTAAACACTGAAACACCACTCCTGAAGAGTCTGCACTGACCTGGAGATTCGATGCAGGAACTCTGCACTGTCACAAAGCCAACAGCTAAAGGGAGGAATACAACCTTGCAAGGTTTATCATCTTTAAAACTTGCCACAAAAGATCCTGCTGAAAAATCCAGCATAGACCAGCATGATTTATATGCATGATAAAAAATGCATATTTTAAAAAAGTAATCAATGGAAATCACTCATAACTGAAAAAAAAAAACAGCATAGACAATCAAAGCTGGTCACCAGCTTGACCAGCAATTATACCAGCATATGTTGTGTTTTGGTGCTGGTATGCTGGGCACCAGCATCAGTAAGGCATAACAGCAATAGCATCATGGTTGCTATAATGCTGGTCATCAGCACCTGCATAAGCAGGGTGACCGGCATACCAGCACCAGCATCACAGCATTATGATGCTGGTCACTAGCATCAGTACGGTTATCAGAATACCAGTACCAGGATGATGGGGTCAGCTCTTCCGGTGGTAGGACCACTGGCATTTTTTATGGTAACCGTGAAAATAACTTAAAATGCTCCATCATTTTTATTTATACACATAAGTGTAATACATCATTTGAATCTGTAAATGGTCTTTAATTGTTAATGTACACTCACATATCAATAAAACAGTAGATACGATAAGTTTCCTGCGCGTGTGGAAGATCTCACGCACTATACAGGTCAGAAACCTTTCTGAAGCTCTACGGAATGTTCTGGACAGTGGGAGGAGTTTAGATTTACCTCAGAACAACACTAAGACTCCAACAGAGAACTTGTTGTTCGGCTGCGCCCGGGCAGGGGTCACCACAGCGGAATACCCAGTCCACACTACAACTTGGCACAGGTTTTACACCAGATGCCCTTCCTGACGCAACCCTCCCGTTTTATCCGGACTTGGGACTGTGACCTCCAACACAGAACGAAAGAGGAGAATCCAGCAAGCTGGAACCATGGGTAAGTTATTAAATCATATATTATCCTAATTCTGATAATGTAAAACTAATATTATTTTATTTTTCCTTATTTTCTCACAAGCTTTTTCCAGTTTATGTAAAACACTGCCATTTAATGTCACTTACATGGTTTGGTTAGCATGTAGATAACGCTGCTATATCATGCTAACATACTGCCTTATGTAGCTTAGCACAAACCGGTTAGCTCACGGTGGCTAAGCTAATGCCTTACAGTATGTAGATAACAGGTGGTTGTCAGTATCAGCTGTGGTGTAAATGTTTATAATATATTTCACCCTGTTTTGGATAGCTTCATGTTATGGTAGCTCTTTGGTTTAGTTTTTGGTTAGCTTATGACACTGTTATCTATAATGTTATTAAGCACAAACACTTCAGCTCCTGGTGCCTAAAATATTGCCTTATGTAGCTTAGAGATGTTTGTGATATTAAGGTGTAAATGTAAATCGTAATGCAAAAAGTATAAATTGTTGTTTAAGATTACAAAAGCTTGTATTCTCTTTATCCGTGGTCAATATTTGTTGATGATAATATACAGTAATTTTTTTGGTATCATGCTTATGTTTCTATTTCCTTTTTTATAAACAATTGTGACCGTGAAAATGATCAGCCACCTGGTTTATAGAAACCAAATGCAAACATGCAGGCAAGATACAGACAGACCATCACTGTGTCATGTAAAACACAGACTCTGCGATCCCTGCCTGCATGGGAACCTGGACGATGACAGGGGTCTGGATTCGGTATGGATCTCTTGTATTTTTTTAAGCGTTTGGCCACACGATAAGGCTTCACCTGTGACTGCGCACAACCAGCACATGGACTGACCTCAGATGCCCGGAATGTTACCACTGCTGGTTACAGGGTCTGTGTGCATTGCAAATCAGTTCATGGTAAGCAGCACAAAGAGAGAGGCACAAAGATGTATGACTGTGTATAGGGTGTAAAAGTGGGCTTTTACAAACCTAACACCTAGGCCTGGGCGATAAAAAGATAACGATATGTATCGCGACAGACACGTGATCGATATCAATAAAAAATGTATTCGATGAAACGTATACATATACGTATATATTCTTTGTTGTAAGAAAACAGAGGTTGTAAAGCTAGTTTGGTTGCATTAACAAAGGCACTCGGTCTCTGGTAACCTAGCAACGTAGGGAGTGATACGCTAACAGCGAATCATGTAACAGTATCACTTATGGTTGCATCAAATTGTTGTCTTGTGCTGGTCTGCTGGATTCCTCCTTATAAGCAAAAAATGAGTGCTGCAGCGAGCGAGGACATTGTAAATAAAAGAGGAAAAGTCAGAGCATTTTTTTGAATATTATAAGTCTGACCATAGTCAGACCAGTGTCGTCTGCAAATTATGCAAGATTTCCCCGCCAAGACTGGTAATACCACGAACTTGATGTACCACCTTAGCCGCGCTCACAGCCGTATTCAACCAACAACATCTGTAGCTGCAACACTGCACAAGCAGCAGACCACCATGGAGAGGTACTCTGCATCAGTGCCTTATGACAAAAAATCTAAACGGTACAAAGATATAACGGAGGCAGTGGTATATCATATAGCCAAAGACATGCTTCCGCTTAGCACTGTCGAGAAGCCAGGTTATAAAAAGCTTATACACGTGCTTGACCCACGCTATGTTCTTCCTGGCCGAAAGTACTTTTCTAAGGCTGGTTTGTTTTTTTTATATTACAGATGTATCCCAGTCTACCTCAGTTTTATTTATTTTTACAAAACACTGCACATATTTTAAAAACACTTTATTCACTAGAAGGTGAACAGCTAGTGAACTTCCTAGCACTAAACTTGCACTAAATTCTCAGGTTTCTCGGTATATATTTAACACTTTGCACTATCTAATTACATTTTATTAAGCATTTCTTTCATTTTGCACCTTAAATGTAAGCAAACAAGAGATAATTGTTAAGTGTTCATTGTGACTTTAGACTTATGTTTACATTTCAATTATTTGAGTTTTCCATGGTTGTCAACATTTCTATCTTAATAACTGAGGGGATTATAATCAGAGAACGGTTAAGTTTTTTTTTTAAATGTTTATATGTAATATATTTTTCTCCTGGTTCTTATTTTAAATGGGTCATAAAAAATATTGATAATTATTGATATCGACTGTTATGAAACACTGATATCGTGATACAGTTTTCAGCCATATCGTCCATAGTGCACGTTCTTCATAGTGCACTGTTCCTGTTGGCACTGCTTTACCCTGAATGTCTGTTTCCAGGGGAAAATGAAAATATTTACAGGATACCATAAAAGCCTTCTGTGTATAAGATCATCTGTGTCCCTCTTCCCTCAATCCTGGACATTTACTTTGCACTAGGTAAAAGAGATGACATTTATATACTTATGAGTAAGGTTACATTTATATGTTTATAAGTAAGAAAAATACACAAATATCAGGACATGTCAGAACTACTTCAGGGCTCATAAACCTGCGGACCCCTAAAAAATGAGTGAGGGCCAAGCTCACTCATTTACACTACTGTGGTGTGAAAGTAACTGTGTGAATGTGTCCCTGAGAGGTTGGTCTCATGTTTTGTTTTTGTTAATAACTTTTTTTTTTTAATCAAAACTTGTTTGCTGTTCATTGGTAAATTATCATATTGTTACAAATGATGAACAGCCTACCATCAAATGTTGGTATTTTGGAATCCATGGGCTGCATATGTTGTGTTTTGTTGCTGGTATGCTGGAAACACTATAACATTATAGTGCCAAGATACTGATGCTGGTCCCCAGCATACCAGCACAGAACACAACATAGGTTGGTATAATTGCTAGTCAAGCTGGTCACTAGCTATGTTGGTCTATGCTGTTTTTTCCAGCAGGAGACCCAACCCGAATTGAAGTCACAACCTCTGGTTTATGAGACCAATGCTCTTACAACTGAGCAATGGAGCCTGCAAGCCAAGCTCAACCACCTCAACCAAGAACTTAGCTGGGTGCGCTGTAAGTTGTTTTATCTGGCTCTGATGTCACTTGGGGGATTTCAGCGTATCTATGGAGTTATCTCCAAGAGGCGTTCAAGTCAAACCAAAAATAGTGAAGAAATTCCTGGTGGAGGAAGGCATAAGGGGATGGACATCGTACATTCATGAGACTCAGCCGCAAGAAAACAGCTGAACGGTGTAAACGTTTGAAAGACGACAGTACGCCCATGAATAACGATCCTGGACTAGGTGGCTTGGAGCCCACTGCAGTCCTGAACATTGTCAATATTCAGTGAGTGGAACGCCTGATATTTGATAATCGAGCTCTCCAACTTAGAAAAGAAAGAAATGAATCTGTCTATGGGAACTGTACACAATCATTCACCAAAACCACTTGAACATTTCTGGACCTCGACAGGGAGTTATTGCCACATCCCCTGTACAGTCCTGACCTTGCACCAAGCCATTTCTACAAGGAGTTCCTGGGATGCCAGGATTTCAGACGTGAAGCAGGCGGTCCGATCACGTCTTGATGATGTCCAAGCGCTAGTGAAACGCTGGAATAAATGCATTAGTGTAGCAGTAGATCATATAGAAAAATAAAGGGATTTTAATCTCAGACATGTGTGCTGCCTTGACTTGAGCACCACTTGGAGATTCCATCATAAACGGAAAACTAGATGAGGTCATGAGAAGATCCTTTTCTTTCCTTCTCACTTGTCCACAACCCAACCCAGTTTTACCCCAAATTGTACAGGGTATGTTTTTGTTTCCTTCACAAAGACTTAATTATATTTTTTGAACAGCTGTATCAACAACAAACATTTTTCCAGCTTGAGGACAGAGGCCATGATACATCACAACATCAGCATGGTGCCACAAAGCCTTGAACCCACAACCTGAGCCTCCACTGACACAGCACTCCTTGAGAGTTTGCTATGACTTGGAGATGCTATACTGGAGCTCAACACTGTTGCTATGGAGCCTTGTAAAGAGAGCCACCTCAACCAAGAACTCACCTCTATGTGCTGTACGTTGTACAATTTGTCTCTGATGTCACTTGGATGAATCCACCTTATCTATGGTGTTATGACCAAGGGGCGTTCAAGTCAAACTGGGACTTGTGATGAAATTCCGGGTGAAGGAAGGCATGGAGGCAATGGACATCATTCATGCGACTCAGCCGCAGTAAAACATCTGAACGGTGCAAACGTTTTAAAGAAGACCGTAGGTCCATGGATAAAGATGCTGGCCTAGGTGGCTCGGAGCCCACTGCCGTCCTGAACATTCTTAACATTCAGCGAGTAGAAAGCCTGATCTGTGAAAATTGACCTCTTCAACTAACAGAAGAAAGAGATGCACCCGTCTATGGGAACTCTACACACAATTATTCACCAACACCACTGGAACGTTTCTGGACCTTGGCTGGGAGTGATTGCCACATCCTCCGTTCAGTCCTGACCTCGCTCCAAGCTATTTCTACAAGGGGCTTCTAGCAGGCAGTCCGATCACGGCTTGATGATGTCCAAGCACTAGTGAAACGCTGGAATAAATGCATTAGTGTAGCAGGGATTATATAGAGAAATAAAGGGTTTTTAATCTCAGACATGTGTGCTGCCTTGACTTGAGCACCACTTGGAGATTCCATCATAAACAAAAAGCTAGATGAGGTCCTGACATGATCCTTTTTCTTTCCTTCTCACTTGTCCACAACCCAACCCAGTTTTACCCCAAATTGTACAGGGTATGTTTTTGTTTCCTTCACAAAGACTTAATTATATTTTTGAACAACAAACATTTTTCCAGCTTGAGGACAGAGGCCATGATACATCCCAACATCAGCATGGTGCCACAAAGCCTTGAACCCACAACCTTAGCCTCTACTGACACAGCCTTAGTTGAGAGTTTGCACTGACTTGGAGATGCTATACAGGAGATCAACACTGTAACAAACTCAGCGGCTCAAGGAAGTAACCGTAGGTTGCTGCCTTTCAGGGTTGAAACTTTCAAAACTCGGCACAGAGGCCCCAGTGAGGATTGAACTCACGACTTTTGGTTTACGAGACCAGCGCTCTAACCACTGAGCTATGGAGCCTGCAAACCAAGCTCAACCTGTTCAACCAAGAACTCACCTGTATGCGCTGTAAGTCGTACAATCTGGCTCTGGAGTCACTTGGAGGAATCCACCGTATCTATGGAGTTATCTCCAAGAGGCGTTCAAGTCAAACCGGGAAGTGTGATGAAATTTCTGCTGAATGAAGGCATAAAAGCGATGGACGTCGTACAGTCATGAGTCTGACGTGAAGCGCTGGCATTAATGCATGAGGGTAAAATTGGATTATATAAAGAAATAAAGGGATTTTCACTCCGAGGCATGTGCCCTGTTGTCCTGCTCAATCAACAGTCCCGCTTTGACTTGAACACAACTTGTAGATCCATCATAAGGCCATGATACATCACAACATCGGCATGGTGCCACAAAGCCTTGAACCCACAATCTTAGCCTCTACTGACACAGCCTTAGTTGAGAGTTTGCACTGACTTGGAGATGCTATACAGGAGATCAACACTGTAACAAACTCAGCGGCTCAAGGAAGTAACCCAAGGTTGCTGCCTTTCAGGGTTGATACTTTCAAAACTCGGCACAGAGGCCCCAGTGAGGATTGAACTCACGACTTCTGGTTTACGAGACCAGCGCTCTAACCACTGAGCTATGGAGCCTGCAAAACCAAGCTCAACCTGTTCAACCAAGAACTCACCTGTATGCGCTGTAAGTCGTACAATCTGGCTCTGGAGTCACTTGGAGGAATATGACGTCAGGACATAATCAATCCTTTTCTTTCCTTCTCTCGTGTACACAACCCGACCCAGTTTTAACCCAAATTGTACAGGCCATGTTTTTTTTCTTTCTTTTTTCACAAAGACTTAGTTGTACATATTTTGAACAGCTGTATCAACAAAGAACAACAAAGAACATTTGCCAGCTTGAGTGCAGGGCCAGTAGTCATGATACACCACAGCTACAGAGCAAACTGGGTTAGCATGCTGCCACTAGACCTGGTAGCTACAGACTTTAGCCTCCACAGACTTAGGCACCGAACTACCACTCCTAAAGACCCTGCACTGATCTGGAGATTCCATGCAGGAACTCTGCACTGTCACAAAGCCAGCGGCTCAAGGAAGGAACACAACCTTGCTGCCTTTCAAGGGTCATAATCTTCAAAATTTGCCACAAAGGCCCCAGCGAGGATTAAACTCACGACCTCTGGTTTACAAGACCAGCGCTCTAACCACTGAGCTATGGAGCCTTGTAAAGAGAAGCACCTCAACCAAGAACTCACCTCTATGTGCTGTACGTTGTACAATTTGTCTCTGATGTCACTTGGATGAATCCACCTTATCTATGGTGTTATGTCCAAGGGGCGTTCAAGTCAAATTGGGACTTGTGATGAAATTCCGGGTGAAGGAAGGCATAGAGGCGATGGACATCTTTCATTCATGCGACTCAGCCGCAGTAAAACATCTGAACGGTGCAAACGTTTTAAAGAAGACCGTAGGTCCATGGATAAAGATACTGGCCTAGGTGGCTCGGAGCCCACTGTCGTCCTGAACATTCTTAATATTCAGCGAGTGGAAAGCCTGATCTGTGAAAATTGACCTCTTCAACTAACAGAAGAAAGAGATGCACCCGTCTATGGGAACTCTACACACAGTCATTCACCAACACCACTGGAACGTTTCTGGACCTTGGCTGGGAGTGATTGCCACATCCTCCGTTCAGTCCTGACCTCGCTCCAAGCTATTTCTACAAGGGGCTGCCCGATCACGGCTTGATGATCTCCAAGCACTAGTGAATCCACCGTATCTATGGAGTTATCTCCAAGAGGCGTTCAAGTCAAACCGGGAAGTGTGATGAAATTTCTGCTGAATGAAGGCATAAAAGCGATGGACGTCGTACAGTCATGAGTCTGACGTGAAGCGCTGGCATTAATGCATGAGGGTAAAATTGGATTATATAAAGAAATAAAGGGATTTTCACTCCGAGGCATGTGCCCTGTTGTCCTGCTCAATCAACAGTCCCGCTTTGACTTGAACACAACTTGTAGATCCATCATAAACTGTGAGTCAAATGACGTCCGGACATAATCAATCCTTTTCTTTCCTTCTCTCGTGTACACAACCCGACCCAGTTTTAACCCAAATTGTACAGGCCATGTTTTTTTTCTTTCTTTTTTCACAAAGACTTAGTTGTACATATTTTGAACAGCTGTATCAACAAAGAACAACAAAGAACATTTGCCAGCTTGAGTGCAGGGCCAGTAGTCATGATACACCACAGCTACAGAGCAAACTGGGTTAGCATGCTGCCACTAGACCTGGTAGCTACAGACTTTAGCCTCCACAGACTTAGGCACCGAACTACCACTCCTAAAGACCCTGCACTGATCTGGAGATTCCATGCAGGAACTCTGCACTGTCACAAAGCCAGCGGCTCAAGGAAGGAACACAACCTTGCTGCCTTTCAAGGGTCATAATCTTCAAAATTTGCCACAAAGGCCCCAGCAAGGATTGAACTCACGACCTCTGGTTTACAAGACCAGCGCTCTAACCACTGAGCTATGGAGCCTTGTAAAGAGAGCCACCTCAACCCCAAATTGTACAGGGTATGTTTTTGTTTCCTTCACAAAGACTTAATTATATTTTTTGAACAACAAACATTTTTCCAGCTTGAGGACAGAGGCCATGATACATCACAACATCGGCATGGTGCCACAAAGCCTTGAACCCACAACCTTAGCCTCTACTGACACAGCCTTAGTTGAGAGTTTGCACTGACTTGGAGATGCTATACAGGAGATCAACACTGTAACAAACTCAGCGGCTCAAGGAAGTAACCCAAGGTTGCTGCCTTTCAGGGTTGATACTTTCAAAACTCGGCACAGAGGCCCCAGTGAGGATTGAACTCACGACTTCTGGTTTACAAGACCAGCGCTCTAACCACTGAGCTATGGAGCCTTGTAAAGAGAACCACCTCAACCAAGAACTCACCTCTATGTGCTGTACGTTGTACAATTTGTCTCTGATGTCACTTGGATGAATCCACCTTATCTATGGTGTTATGTCCAAGGGGCGTTCAAGTCAAATTGGGACTTGTGATGAAATTCCGGGTGAAGGAAGGCATAGAGGCGATGGACATCTTTCATTCATGCGACTCAGCCGCAGTAAAACATCTGAACGGTGCAAACGTTTTAAAGAAGACCGTAGGTCCATGGATAAAGATACTGGCCTAGGTGGCTCGGAGCCCACTGCCGTCCTGAACATTCTTAACATTCAGCGAGTGGAAAGCCTGATCTGTGAAAATTGACCTCTTCAACTAACAGAAGAAAGAGATGCACCCGTCTATGGGAACTCTACACACAGTCATTCACCAACACCACTGGAACGTTTCTGGACCTTGGCTGGGAGTGATTGCCACATCCTCCGTTCAGTCCTGACCTCGCTCCAAGCTATTTCTACAAGGGGCTGCCCGATCACGGCTTGATGATCTCCAAGCACTTGTGAAACGCTGGAATAAATGCATTAGTGTAGCAGGGATTATATAGAGAAATAAAGGGTTTTTAATCTCAGACATGTGTGCTGCCTTGACTTGAGCACCACTTGGAGATTCCATCATAAACAAAAAGCTAGATGAGGTCCTGACATGATCCTTTTTCTTCTCTTCTCACTTGTCCACAACCCAACCCAGTTTTACCCCAAATTGTACAGGGTATGTTTTTGTTTCCTTCACAAAGACTTAATTATATTTTTTGAACAACAAACATTTTTCCAGCTTGAGGACAGAGGCCATGATACATCACAACATCGGCATGGTGCCACAAAGCCTTGAACCCACAACCTTAGCCTCTACTGACACAGCCTTAGTTGAGAGTTTGCACTGACTTGGAGATGCTATACAGGAGATCAACACTGTAACAAACTCAGCGGCTCAAGGAAGTAACCCAAGGTTGCTGCCTTTCAGGGTTGATACTTTCAAAACTCGGCACAGAGGCCCCAGTGAGGATTGAACTCACGACTTCTGGTTTACGAGACCAGCGCTCTAACCACTGAGCTATGGAGCCTGCAAAACCAAGCTCAACATGTTCAACCAAGAACTCACCTGTATGCGCTGTAAGTCGTACAATCTGGCTCTGGAGTCACTTGGAGGAATCCACCGTATCTATGGAGTTATCTCCAAGAGGCGTTCAAGTCAAACCGGGAAGTGTGATGAAATTTCTGCTGAATGAAGGCATAAAAGCGATGGACGACGTACGGTCATGAGTCTGACGTGAAGGGCTGGCATTAATGCATGAGGGTAAAATTGGATTATATAAAGAAATAAAGGGATTTTCACTCCGAGGCATGTGCCCTGTTGTCCTGCTCAATCAACAGTCCCGCTTTGACTTGAACACAACTTGTAGATCCATCATAAACTGTGAGTCAAATGACGTCAGGACATAATCAATCCTTTTCTTTCCTTCTCTCGTGTACACAACCCGACCCAGTTTTAACCCAAATTGTACAGGCCATGTTTTTTTTCTTTCTTTTTTCACAAAGACTTAGTTGTACATATTTTGAACAGCTGTATCAACAAAGAACATTTGCCAGCTTGAGTGCAGGGCCAGTAGTCATGAGCAAGCCACAGCTACAGAGCAAACTGGGTTAGCATGCTGCCACTAGACCTGGTAGCTACAGACTTTAGCCTCCACAGACTTAGGCACCGAACTACCACTCCTAAAGACCCTGCACTGATCTGGAGATTCCATGCAGGAACTCTGCACTGTCACAAAGCCAGCGGCTCAAGGAAGGAACACAACCTTGCTGCCTTTCAAGGGTCATAATCTTCAAAATTTGCCACAAAGGCCCCAGCGAGGATTGAACTCACGACCTCTGGTTTACAAGACCAGCGCTCTAACCACTGAGCTATGGAGCCTTGTAAAGAGAACCACCTCAACCAAGAACTCACCCCTATGTGCTGTACGTTGTACAATTTGTCTCTGATGTCACTTGGATGAATCCACCTTATCTATGGTGTTATGTCCAAGGGGCGTTCAAGTCAAATTGGGACTTGTGATGAAATTCCGGGTGAAGGAAGGCATAGAGGCGATGGACATCTTTCATTCATGCGACTCAGCCGCAGTAAAACATCTGAACGGTGCAAACGTTTTAAACTGCCGTCCTGAACATTCTTAACATTCAGCGAGTGGAAAGCCTGATCTGTGAAAATTGACCTCTTCAACTAACAGAAGAAAGAGATGCACCTGTCTATGGGAACTCTACACACAGTCATTCACCAACACCACTGGAACGTTTCTGGACCTTGGCTGGGAGTGATTGCCACATCCTCCGTTCACTCCTGACCTCGCTCCAAGCTATTTCTACAAGGGGCTGCCCGATCACGGCTTGATGATCTCCAAGCACTAGTGAATCCACCGTATCTATGGAGTTATCTCCAAGAGGCGTTCAAGTCAAACCGGGAAGTGTGATGAAATTTCTGCTGAATGAAGGCATAAAAGCGATGGACGTCGTACAGTCATGAGTCTGACGTGAAGCGCTGGCATTAATGCATGAGGGTATAATTGGATTATATAAAGAAATAAAGGGATTTTCACTCCGAGGCATGTGCCCTGTTGTCCTGCTCAATCAACAGTCCCGCTTTGACTTGAACACAACTTGTAGATCCATCATAAACTGTGAGTCAAATGACGTCAGGACATAATCAATCCTTTTCTTTCCTTCTCTCGTGTACACAACCCGACCCAGTTTTAACCCAAATTGTACAGGCCATGTTTTTTTTCTTTCTTTTTTCACAAAGACTTAGTTGTACATATTTTGAACAGCTGTATCAACAAAGAACATTTGCCAGCTTGAGTGCAGGGCCAGTAGTCATGATACACCACAGCTACAGAGCAAACTGGGTTAGCATGCTGCCACTAGACCTGGTAGCTACAGACTTTAGCCTCCACAGACTTAGGCACCGAACTACCACTCCTAAAGACCCTGCACTGATCTGGAGATTCCATGCAGGAACTCTGCACTGTCACAAAGCCAGCGGCTCAAGGAAGGAACACAACCTTGCTGCCTTTCAAGGGTCATAATCTTCAAAATTTGCCACAAAGGCCCCAGCGAGGATTGAACTCACGACCTCTGGTTTACAAGACCAGCGCTCTAACCACTGAGCTATGGAGCCTTGTAAAGAGAAGCACCTCAACCAAGAACTCACCTCTATGTGCTGTACGTTGTACAATTTGTCTCTGATGTCACTTGGATGAATCCACCTTATCTATGGTGTTATGTCCAAGGGGCGTTCAAGTCAAATTGGGACTTGTGATGAAATTCCGGGTGAAGGAAGGCATAGAGGCGATGGACATCTTTCATTCATGCGACTCAGCCGCAGTAAAACATCTGAACGGTGCAAACGTTTTAAAGAAGACCGTAGGTCCATGGATAAAGATACTGGCCTAGGTGGCTCGGAGCCCACTGTCGTCCTGAACATTCTTAACATTCAGCGAGTGGAAAGCCTGATCTGTGAAAATTGACCTCTTCAACTAACAGAAGAAAGAGATGCACCCGTCTATGGGAACTCTACACACAGTCATTCACCAACACCACTGGAACGTTTCTGGACCTTGGCTGGGAGTGATTGCCACATCCTCCGTTCAGTCCTGACCTCGCTCCAAGCTATTTCTACAAAGGGCTGCCCGATCACGGCTTGATGATCTCCAAGCACTAGTGAAACGCTGGAATAAATGCATTAGTGTAGCAGGGATTATATAGAGAAATAAAGGGTTTTTAATCTCAGACATGTGTGCTGCCTTGACTTGAGCACCACTTGGAGATTCCATCATAAACAAAAAGCTAGATGAGGTCCTGACATGATCCTTTTTCTTCTCTTCTCACTTGTCCACAACCCAACCCAGTTTTACCCCAAATTGTACAGGGTATGTTTTTGTTTCCTTCACAAAGACTTAATTATATTTTTTGAACAACAAACATTTTTCCAGCTTGAGGACAGAGGCCATGATACATCACAACATCGGCATGGTGCCACAAAGCCTTGAACCCACAACCTTAGCCTCTACTGACACAGCCTTAGTTGAGAGTTTGCACTGACTTGGAGATGCTATACAGGAGATCAACACTGTAACAAACTCAGCGGCTCAAGGAAGTAACCCAAGGTTGCTGCCTTTCAGGGTTGATACTTTCAAAACTCGGCACAGAGGCCCCAGTGAGGATTGAACTCACGACTTCTGGTTTACGAGACCAGCGCTCTAACCACTGAGCTATGGAGCCTGCAAAACCAAGCTCAACCTGTTCAACCAAGAACTCACCTGTATGCGCTGTAAGTCGTACAATCTGGCTCTGGAGTCACTTGGAGGAATCCACCGTATCTATGGAGTTATCTCCAAGAGGCGTTCAAGTCAAACCGGGAAGTGTGATGAAATTTCTGCTGAATGAAGGCATAAAAGCGATGGACGTCGTACAGTCATGAGTCTGACGTGAAGCGCTGGCATTAATGCATGAGGGTAAAATTGGATTATATAAAGAAATAAAGGGATTTTCACTCCGAGGCATGTGCCCTGTTGTCCTGCTCAATCAACAGTCCCGCTTTGACTTGAACACAACTTGTAGATCCATCATAAACTGTGAGTCAAATGACGTCAGGACATAATCAATCCTTTTCTTTCCTTCTCTCGTGTACACAACCCGACCCAGTTTTAACCCAAATTGTACAGGCCATGTTTTTTTTCTTTCTTTTTTCACAAAGACTTAGTTGTACATATTTTGAACAGCTGTATCAACAAAGAACAACAAAGAACATTTGCCAGCTTGAGTGCAGGGCCAGTAGTCATGATACACCACAGCTACAGAGCAAACTGGGTTAGCATGCTGCCACTAGACCTGGTAGCTACAGACTTTAACCTCCACAGACTTAGGCACCGAACTACCACTCCTAAAGACCCTGCACTGATCTGGAGATTCCATGCAGGAACTCTGCACTGTCACAAAGCCAGCGGCTCAAGGAAGGAACACAACCTTGCTGCCTTTCAAGGGTCATAATCTTCAAAATTTGCCACAAAGGCCCCAGCGAGGATTGAACTCACGACCTCTGGTTTACAAGACCAGCGCTCTAACCACTGAGCTATGGAGCCTTGTAAAGAGAACCACCTCAACCAAGAACTCACCCCTTTGTGCTGTACGTTGTACAATTTGTCTCTGATGTCACTTGGATGAATCCACCTTATCTATGGTGTTATGTCCAAGGGGCGTTCAAGTCAAATTGGGACTTGTGATGAAATTCCGGGTGAAGGAAGGCATAGAGGCGATGGACATCTTTCATTCATGCGACTCAGCCGCAGTAAAACATCTGAACGGTGCAAACGTTTTAAAGAAGACCGTAGGTCCATGGATAAAGATACTGGCCTAGGTGGCTCGGAGCCCACTGCCGTCCTGAACATTCTTAACATTCAGCGAGTGGAAAGCCTGATCTGTGAAAATTGACCTCTTCAACTAACAGAAGAAAGAGATGCACCCGTCTATGGGAACTCTACACACAGTCATTCACCAACACCACTGGAACGTTTCTGGACCTTGGCTGGGAGTGATTGCCACATCCTCCGTTCAGTCCTGACCTCGCTCCAAGCTATTTCTACAAGGGGCTGCCCGATCACGGCTTGATGATCTCCAAGCACTAGTGAAACGCTGGAATAAATGCATTAGTGTAGCAGGGATTATATAGAGAAATAAAGGGTTTTTAATCTCAGACATGTGTGCTGCCTTGACTTGAGCACCACTTGGAGATTCCATCATAAACAAAAAGCTAGATGAGGTCCTGACATGATCCTTTTTCTTCTCTTCTCACTTGTCCACAACCCAACCCAGTTTTACCCCAAATTGTACAGGGTATGTTTTTGTTTCCTTCACAAGGACTTAATTATATTTTTTGAACAACAAACATTTTTCCAGCTTGAGGACAGAGGCCATGATACATCACAACATCTCCAAGTGGCGTTCAAGTCAAACCGGGAAGTGTGATGAAATTTCTGCTGAATGAAGGCATAAAAGCGATGGACGACGTACAGTCATGAGTCTGACGTGAAGCGCTGGCATTAATGCATGAGGGTAAAATTGGATTATATAAAGAAATAAAGGGATTTTCACTCCGAGGCATGTGCCCTGTTGTCCTGCTCAATCAACAGTCCCGCTTTGACTTGAACACAACTTGTAGATCCATCATAAACTGTGAGTCAAATGACGTCAGGACATAATCAATCCTTTTCTTTCCTTCTCTCGTGTACACAACCCGATCCAGTTTTAACCCAAATTGTACAGGCCATGTTTTTGTTTCTTTCTTTTTCACAAAGACTTAGTTGTACATATTTTGAACAGCTGTATCAACAAAGAACATTTGCCAGCTTGAGTGCAGGGCCAGTAGTCATGAGCAAGCCACAGCTACAGAGCAAACTGGGTTAGCATGCTGCCACTAGACCTGGTAGCTACAGACTTTAGCCTCCACAGACTTAGGCACCGAACTACCACTCCTAAAGACCCTGCACTGATCTGGAGATTCCATGCAGGAACTCTGCACTGTCACAAAGCCAGCGGCTCAAGGAAGGAACACAACCTTGCTGCCTTTCAAGGGTCATAATCTTCAAAATTTGCCACAAAGGCCCCAGCGAGGATTGAACTCACGACCTCTGGTTTACAAGACCAGCGCTCTAACCACTGAGCTATGGAGCCTTGTAGAGAGAACCACCTTAACCAAGAACTCACCCCTATGTGCTGTACGTTGTACAATTTGTCTCTGATGTCACTTGGATGAATCCACCTTATCTATGGTGTTATGTCCAAGGGGCGTTCAAGTCAAATTGGGACTTGTGATGAAATTCCGGGTGAAGGAAGGCATAGAGGCGATGGACATCTTTCATTCATGCGACTCAGCCGCAGTAAAACATCTGAACGGTGCAAACGTTTTAAACTGCCGTCCTGAACATTCTTAACATTCAGCGAGTGGAAAGCCTGATCTGTGAAAATTGACCTCTTCAACTAACAGAAGAAAGAGATGCACCTGTCTATGGGAACTCTACACACAGTCATTCACCAACACCACTGGAACGTTTCTGGACCTTGGCTGGGAGTGATTGCCACATCCTCCGTTCACTCCTGACCTCGCTCCAAGCTATTTCTACAAGGGGCTGCCCGATCACGGCTTGATGATCTCCAAGCACTAGTGAATCCACCGTATCTATGGAGTTATCTCCAAGAGGCGTTCAAGTCAAACCGGGAAGTGTGATGAAATTTCTGCTGAATGAAGGCATAAAAGCGATGGACGTCGTACAGTCATGAGTCTGACGTGAAGCGCTGGCATTAATGCATGAGGGTATAATTGGATTATATAAAGAAATAAAGGGATTTTCACTCCGAGGCATGTGCCCTGTTGTCCTGCTCAATCAACAGTCCCGCTTTGACTTGAACACAACTTGTAGATCCATCATAAACTGTGAGTCAAATGACGTCAGGACATAATCAATCCTTTTCTTTCCTTCTCTCGTGTACACAACCCGACCCAGTTTTAACCCAAATTGTACAGGCCATGTTTTTTTTCTTTCTTTTTTCACAAAGACTTAGTTGTACATATTTTGAACAGCTGTATCAACAAAGAACATTTGCCAGCTTGAGTGCAGGGCCAGTAGTCATGATACACCACAGCTACAGAGCAAACTGGGTTAGCATGCTGCCACTAGACCTGGTAGCTACAGACTTTAGCCTCCACAGACTTAGGCACCGAACTACCACTCCTAAAGACCCTGCACTGATCTGGAGATTCCATGCAGGAACTCTGCACTGTCACAAAGCCAGCGGCTCAAGGAAGGAACACAACCTTGCTGCCTTTCAAGGGTCATAATCTTCAAAATTTGCCACAAAGGCCCCAGCGAGGATTGAACTCACGACCTCTGGTTTACAAGACCAGCGCTCTAACCACTGAGCTATGGAGCCTTGTAAAGAGAAGCACCTCAACCAAGAACTCACCTCTATGTGCTGTACGTTGTACAATTTGTCTCTGATGTCACTTGGATGAATCCACCTTATCTATGGTGTTATGTCCAAGGGGCGTTCAAGTCAAATTGGGACTTGTGATGAAATTCCGGGTGAAGGAAGGCATAGAGGCGATGGACATCTTTCATTCATGCGACTCAGCCGCAGTAAAACATCTGAACGGTGCAAACGTTTTAAAGAAGACCGTAGGTCCATGGATAAAGATACTGGCCTAGGTGGCTCGGAGCCCACTGTCGTCCTGAACATTCTTAACATTCAGCGAGTGGAAAGCCTGATCTGTGAAAATTGACCTCTTCAACTAACAGAAGAAAGAGATGCACCCGTCTATGGGAACTCTACACACAGTCATTCACCAACACCACTGGAACGTTTCTGGACCTTGGCTGGGAGTGATTGCCACATCCTCCGTTCAGTCCTGACCTCGCTCCAAGCTATTTCTACAAAGGGCTGCCCGATCACGGCTTGATGATCTCCAAGCACTAGTGAAACGCTGGAATAAATGCATTAGTGTAGCAGGGATTATATAGAGAAATAAAGGGTTTTTAATCTCAGACATGTGTGCTGCCTTGACTTGAGCACCACTTGGAGATTCCATCATAAACAAAAAGCTAGATGAGGTCCTGACATGATCCTTTTTCTTCTCTTCTCACTTGTCCACAACCCAACCCAGTTTTACCCCAAATTGTACAGGGTATGTTTTTGTTTCCTTCACAAAGACTTAATTATATTTTTTGAACAACAAACATTTTTCCAGCTTGAGGACAGAGGCCATGATACATCACAACATCGGCATGGTGCCACAAAGCCTTGAACCCACAACCTTAGCCTCTACTGACACAGCCTTAGTTGAGAGTTTGCACTGACTTGGAGATGCTATACAGGAGATCAACACTGTAACAAACTCAGCGGCTCAAGGAAGTAACCCAAGGTTGCTGCCTTTCAGGGTTGATACTTTCAAAACTCGGCACAGAGGCCCCAGTGAGGATTGAACTCACGACTTCTGGTTTACGAGACCAGCGCTCTAACCACTGAGCTATGGAGCCTGCAAAACCAAGCTCAACCTGTTCAACCAAGAACTCACCTGTATGCGCTGTAAGTCGTACAATCTGGCTCTGGAGTCACTTGGAGGAATCCACCGTATCTATGGAGTTATCTCCAAGAGGCGTTCAAGTCAAACCGGGAAGTGTGATGAAATTTCTGCTGAATGAAGGCATAAAAGCGATGGACGTCGTACAGTCATGAGTCTGACGTGAAGCGCTGGCATTAATGCATGAGGGTAAAATTGGATTATATAAAGAAATAAAGGGATTTTCACTCCGAGGCATGTGCCCTGTTGTCCTGCTCAATCAACAGTCCCGCTTTGACTTGAACACAACTTGTAGATCCATCATAAACTGTGAGTCAAATGACGTCAGGACATAATCAATCCTTTTCTTTCCTTCTCTCGTGTACACAACCCGACCCAGTTTTAACCCAAATTGTACAGGCCATGTTTTTTTTCTTTCTTTTTTCACAAAGACTTAGTTGTACATATTTTGAACAGCTGTATCAACAAAGAACAACAAAGAACATTTGCCAGCTTGAGTGCAGGGCCAGTAGTCATGATACACCACAGCTACAGAGCAAACTGGGTTAGCATGCTGCCACTAGACCTGGTAGCTACAGACTTTAACCTCCACAGACTTAGGCACCGAACTACCACTCCTAAAGACCCTGCACTGATCTGGAGATTCCATGCAGGAACTCTGCACTGTCACAAAGCCAGCGGCTCAAGGAAGGAACACAACCTTGCTGCCTTTCAAGGGTCATAATCTTCAAAATTTGCCACAAAGGCCCCAGCGAGGATTGAACTCACGACCTCTGGTTTACAAGACCAGCGCTCTAACCACTGAGCTATGGAGCCTTGTAAAGAGAACCACCTCAACCAAGAACTCACCCCTTTGTGCTGTACGTTGTACAATTTGTCTCTGATGTCACTTGGATGAATCCACCTTATCTATGGTGTTATGTCCAAGGGGCGTTCAAGTCAAATTGGGACTTGTGATGAAATTCCGGGTGAAGGAAGGCATAGAGGCGATGGACATCTTTCATTCATGCGACTCAGCCGCAGTAAAACATCTGAACGGTGCAAACGTTTTAAAGAAGACCGTAGGTCCATGGATAAAGATACTGGCCTAGGTGGCTCGGAGCCCACTGCCGTCCTGAACATTCTTAACATTCAGCGAGTGGAAAGCCTGATCTGTGAAAATTGACCTCTTCAACTAACAGAAGAAAGAGATGCACCCGTCTATGGGAACTCTACACACAGTCATTCACCAACACCACTGGAACGTTTCTGGACCTTGGCTGGGAGTGATTGCCACATCCTCCGTTCAGTCCTGACCTCGCTCCAAGCTATTTCTACAAGGGGCTGCCCGATCACGGCTTGATGATCTCCAAGCACTAGTGAAACGCTGGAATAAATGCATTAGTGTAGCAGGGATTATATAGAGAAATAAAGGGTTTTTAATCTCAGACATGTGTGCTGCCTTGACTTGAGCACCACTTGGAGATTCCATCATAAACAAAAAGCTAGATGAGGTCCTGACATGATCCTTTTTCTTCTCTTCTCACTTGTCCACAACCCAACCCAGTTTTACCCCAAATTGTACAGGGTATGTTTTTGTTTCCTTCACAAGGACTTAATTATATTTTTTGAACAACAAACATTTTTCCAGCTTGAGGACAGAGGCCATGATACATCACAACATCTCCAAGTGGCGTTCAAGTCAAACCGGGAAGTGTGATGAAATTTCTGCTGAATGAAGGCATAAAAGCGATGGACGACGTACAGTCATGAGTCTGACGTGAAGCGCTGGCATTAATGCATGAGGGTAAAATTGGATTATATAAAGAAATAAAGGGATTTTCACTCCGAGGCATGTGCCCTGTTGTCCTGCTCAATCAACAGTCCCGCTTTGACTTGAACACAACTTGTAGATCCATCATAAACTGTGAGTCAAATGACGTCAGGACATAATCAATCCTTTTCTTTCCTTCTCTCGTGTACACAACCCGACCCAGTTTTAACCCAAATTGTACAGGCCATGTTTTTTTTCTTTCTTTTTTCACAAAGACTTAGTTGTACATATTTTGAACAGCTGTATCAACAAAGAACAACAAAGAACATTTGCCAGCTTGAGTGCAGGGCCAGTAGTCATGATACACCACAGCTACAGAGCAAACTGGGTTAGCATGCTGCCACTAGACCTGGTAGCTACAGACTTTAGCCTCCACAGACTTAGGCACCGAACTACCACTCCTAAAGACCCTGCACTGATCTGGAGATTCCATGCAGGAACTCTGCACTGTCACAAAGCCAGCGGCTCAAGGAAGGAACACAACCTTGCTGCCTTTCAAGGGTCATAATCTTCAAAATTTGCCACAAAGGCCCCAGCGAGGATTGAACTCACGACCTCTGGTTTACAAGACCAGCGCTCTAACCACTGAGCTATGGAGCCTTGTAAAGAGAGCCACCTCAACCCCAAATTGTACAGGGTATGTTTTTGTTTCCTTCACAAAGACTTAATTATATTTTTTGAACAACAAACATTTTTCCAGCTTGAGGACAGAGGCCATGATACATCACAACATCGGCATGGTGCCACAAAGCCTTGAACCCACAACCTTAGCCTCTACTGACACAGCCTTAGTTGAGAGTTTGCACTGACTTGGAGATGCTATACAGGAGATCAACACTGTAACAAACTCAGCGGCTCAAGGAAGTAACCCAAGGTTGCTGCCTTTCAGGGTTGATACTTTCAAAACTCGGCACAGAGGCCCCAGTGAGGATTGAACTCACGACTT
The DNA here is from genome assembly GCF_024256425.1 of Clarias gariepinus. Lineage (NCBI taxonomy): Eukaryota > Metazoa > Chordata > Actinopteri > Siluriformes > Clariidae > Clarias > Clarias gariepinus. The sequence continues at coordinate 50,078,489 of NC_071100.1, read as the reverse complement.
CTGGTTTACAAGACCAGCGCTCTAACCACTGAGCTATGGAGCCTTGTAAAGAGAACCACCTCAACCAAGAACTCACCTCTATGTGCTGTACGTTGTACAATTTGTCTCTGATGTCACTTGGATGAATCCACCTTATCTATGGTGTTATGTCCAAGGGGCGTTCAAGTCAAATTGGGACTTGTGATGAAATTCCGGGTGAAGGAAGGCATAGAGGCGATGGACATCTTTCATTCATGCGACTCAGCCGCAGTAAAACATCTGAACGGTGCAAACGTTTTAAAGAAGACCGTAGGTCCATGGATAAAGATACTGGCCTAGGTGGCTCGGAGCCCACTGCCGTCCTGAACATTCTTAACATTCAGCGAGTGGAAAGCCTGATCTGTGAAAATTGACCTCTTCAACTAACAGAAGAAAGAGATGCACCCGTCTATGGGAACTCTACACACAGTCATTCACCAACACCACTGGAACGTTTCTGGACCTTGGCTGGGAGTGATTGCCACATCCTCCGTTCAGTCCTGACCTCGCTCCAAGCTATTTCTACAAGGGGCTGCCCGATCACGGCTTGATGATCTCCAAGCACTTGTGAAACGCTGGAATAAATGCATTAGTGTAGCAGGGATTATATAGAGAAATAAAGGGTTTTTAATCTCAGACATGTGTGCTGCCTTGACTTGAGCACCACTTGGAGATTCCATCATAAACAAAAAGCTAGATGAGGTCCTGACATGATCCTTTTTCTTCTCTTCTCACTTGTCCACAACCCAACCCAGTTTTACCCCAAATTGTACAGGGTATGTTTTTGTTTCCTTCACAAAGACTTAATTATATTTTTTGAACAACAAACATTTTTCCAGCTTGAGGACAGAGGCCATGATACATCACAACATCGGCATGGTGCCACAAAGCCTTGAACCCACAACCTTAGCCTCTACTGACACAGCCTTAGTTGAGAGTTTGCACTGACTTGGAGATGCTATACAGGAGATCAACACTGTAACAAACTCAGCGGCTCAAGGAAGTAACCCAAGGTTGCTGCCTTTCAGGGTTGATACTTTCAAAACTCGGCACAGAGGCCCCAGTGAGGATTGAACTCACGACTTCTGGTTTACGAGACCAGCGCTCTAACCACTGAGCTATGGAGCCTGCAAAACCAAGCTCAACATGTTCAACCAAGAACTCACCTGTATGCGCTGTAAGTCGTACAATCTGGCTCTGGAGTCACTTGGAGGAATCCACCGTATCTATGGAGTTATCTCCAAGAGGCGTTCAAGTCAAACCGGGAAGTGTGATGAAATTTCTGCTGAATGAAGGCATAAAAGCGATGGACGACGTACGGTCATGAGTCTGACGTGAAGGGCTGGCATTAATGCATGAGGGTAAAATTGGATTATATAAAGAAATAAAGGGATTTTCACTCCGAGGCATGTGCCCTGTTGTCCTGCTCAATCAACAGTCCCGCTTTGACTTGAACACAACTTGTAGATCCATCATAAACTGTGAGTCAAATGACGTCAGGACATAATCAATCCTTTTCTTTCCTTCTCTCGTGTACACAACCCGATCCAGTTTTAACCCAAATTGTACAGGCCATGTTTTTGTTTCTTTCTTTTTCACAAAGACTTAGTTGTACATATTTTGAACAGCTGTATCAACAAAGAACATTTGCCAGCTTGAGTGCAGGGCCAGTAGTCATGAGCAAGCCACAGCTACAGAGCAAACTGGGTTAGCATGCTGCCACTAGACCTGGTAGCTACAGACTTTAGCCTCCACAGACTTAGGCACCGAACTACCACTCCTAAAGACCCTGCACTGATCTGGAGATTCCATGCAGGAACTCTGCACTGTCACAAAGCCAGCGGCTCAAGGAAGGAACACAACCTTGCTGCCTTTCAAGGGTCATAATCTTCAAAATTTGCCACAAAGGCCCCAGCGAGGATTGAACTCACGACCTCTGGTTTACAAGACCAGCGCTCTAACCACTGAGCTATGGAGCCTTGTAAAGAGAACCACCTCAACCAAGAACTCACCCCTATGTGCTGTACGTTGTACAATTTGTCTCTGATGTCACTTGGATGAATCCACCTTATCTATGGTGTTATGTCCAAGGGGCGTTCAAGTCAAATTGGGACTTGTGATGAAATTCCGGGTGAAGGAAGGCATAGAGGCGATGGACATCTTTCATTCATGCGACTCAGCCGCAGTAAAACATCTGAACGGTGCAAACGTTTTAAACTGCCGTCCTGAACATTCTTAACATTCAGCGAGTGGAAAGCCTGATCTGTGAAAATTGACCTCTTCAACTAACAGAAGAAAGAGATGCACCTGTCTATGGGAACTCTACACACAGTCATTCACCAACACCACTGGAACGTTTCTGGACCTTGGCTGGGAGTGATTGCCACATCCTCCGTTCACTCCTGACCTCGCTCCAAGCTATTTCTACAAGGGGCTGCCCGATCACGGCTTGATGATCTCCAAGCACTAGTGAATCCACCGTATCTATGGAGTTATCTCCAAGAGGCGTTCAAGTCAAACCGGGAAGTGTGATGAAATTTCTGCTGAATGAAGGCATAAAAGCGATGGACGTCGTACAGTCATGAGTCTGACGTGAAGCGCTGGCATTAATGCATGAGGGTATAATTGGATTATATAAAGAAATAAAGGGATTTTCACTCCGAGGCATGTGCCCTGTTGTCCTGCTCAATCAACAGTCCCGCTTTGACTTGAACACAACTTGTAGATCCATCATAAACTGTGAGTCAAATGACGTCAGGACATAATCAATCCTTTTCTTTCCTTCTCTCGTGTACACAACCCGACCCAGTTTTAACCCAAATTGTACAGGCCATGTTTTTTTTCTTTCTTTTTTCACAAAGACTTAGTTGTACATATTTTGAACAGCTGTATCAACAAAGAACAACAAAGAACATTTGCCAGCTTGAGTGCAGGGCCAGTAGTCATGATACACCACAGCTACAGAGCAAACTGGGTTAGCATGCTGCCACTAGACCTGATAGCTACAGACTTTAGCCTCCACAGACTTAGGCACCGAACTACCACTCCTAAAGACCCTGCACTGATCTGGAGATTCCATGCAGGAACTCTGCACTGTCACAAAGCCAGCGGCTCAAGGAAGGAACACAACCTTGCTGCCTTTCAAGGGTCATAATCTTCAAAATTTGCCACAAAGGCCCCAGCGAGGATTGAACTCACGACCTCTGGTTTACAAGACCAGCGCTCTAACCACTGAGCTATGGAGCCTTGTAAAGAGAAGCACCTCAACCAAGAACTCACCTCTATGTGCTGTACGTTGTACAATTTGTCTCTGATGTCACTTGGATGAATCCACCTTATCTATGGTGTTATGTCCAAGGGGCGTTCAAGTCAAATTGGGACTTGTGATGAAATTCCGGGTGAAGGAAGGCATAGAGGCGATGGACATCTTTCATTCATGCGACTCAGCCGCAGTAAAACATCTGAACGGTGCAAACGTTTTAAAGAAGACCGTAGGTCCATGGATAAAGATACTGGCCTAGGTGGCTCGGAGCCCACTGTCGTCCTGAACATTCTTAACATTCAGCGAGTGGAAAGCCTGATCTGTGAAAATTGACCTCTTCAACTAACAGAAGAAAGAGATGCACCCGTCTATGGGAACTCTACACACAGTCATTCACCAACACCACTGGAACGTTTCTGGACCTTGGCTGGGAGTGATTGCCACATCCTCCGTTCAGTCCTGACCTCGCTCCAAGCTATTTCTACAAAGGGCTGCCCGATCACGGCTTGATGATCTCCAAGCACTAGTGAAACGCTGGAATAAATGCATTAGTGTAGCAGGGATTATATAGAGAAATAAAGGGTTTTTAATCTCAGACATGTGTGCTGCCTTGACTTGAGCACCACTTGGAGATTCCATCATAAACAAAAAGCTAGATGAGGTCCTGACATGATCCTTTTTCTTCTCTTCTCACTTGTCCACAACCCAACCCAGTTTTACCCCAAATTGTACAGGGTATGTTTTTGTTTCCTTCACAAAGACTTAATTATATTTTTTGAACAACAAACATTTTTCCAGCTTGAGGACAGAGGCCATGATACATCACAACATCGGCATGGTGCCACAAAGCCTTGAACCCACAACCTTAGCCTCTACTGACACAGCCTTAGTTGAGAGTTTGCACTGACTTGGAGATGCTATACAGGAGATCAACACTGTAACAAACTCAGCGGCTCAAGGAAGTAACCCAAGGTTGCTGCCTTTCAGGGTTGATACTTTCAAAACTCGGCACAGAGGCCCCAGCGAGGATTGAACTCACGACTTCTGGTTTACGAGACCAGCGCTCTAACCACTGAGCTATGGAGCCTGCAAACCAAGCTCAACCTGTTCAACCAAGAACTCACCTGTATGCGCTGTAAGTCGTACAATCTGGCTCTGGAGTCACTTGGAGGAATCCACCGTATCTATGGAGTTATCTCCAAGAGGCGTTCAAGTCAAACTGGGAAGTGTGATGAAATTTCTGGTGAATAAGGCATGAAAGCGATGGACGTCGTACAGTCATGAGTCTGACGTGAAACGCTGGCATTAATGCATGAGGGTAAAATTGGATTATATAAAGAAATAAAGGGATTTTCACTCCGAGGCATGTGCCCTGTTGTCCTGCTCAATCAACAGTCCCGCTTTGACTTGAACACAACTTGTAGATCCATCATAAACTGTGAGTCAAATGACGTCAGGACATAATCAATCCTTTTCTTTCCTTCTCTCGTGTACACAACCCGACCCAGTTTTAACCCAAATTGTACAGGCCATGTTTTTTTTCTTTCTTTTTTCACAAAGACTTAGTTGTACATATTTTGAACAGCTGTATCAACAAAGAACAACAAAGAACATTTGCCAGCTTGAGTGCAGGGCCAGTAGTCATGATACACCACAGCTACAGAGCAAACTGGGTTAGCATGCTGCCACTAGACCTGGTAGCTACAGACTTTAACCTCCACAGACTTAGGCACCGAACTACCACTCCTAAAGACCCTGCACTGATCTGGAGATTCCATGCAGGAACTCTGCACTGTCACAAAGCCAGCGGCTCAAGGAAGGAACACAACCTTGCTGCCTTTCAAGGGTCATAATCTTCAAAATTTGCCACAAAGGCCCCAGCGAGGATTGAACTCACGACCTCTGGTTTACAAGACCAGCGCTCTAACCACTGAGCTATGGAGCCTTGTAAAGAGAACCACCTCAACCAAGAACTCACCCCTTTGTGCTGTACGTTGTACAATTTGTCTCTGATGTCACTTGGATGAATCCACCTTATCTATGGTGTTATGTCCAAGGGGCGTTCAAGTCAAATTGGGACTTGTGATGAAATTCCGGGTGAAGGAAGGCATAGAGGCGATGGACATCTTTCATTCATGCGACTCAGCCGCAGTAAAACATCTGAACGGTGCAAACGTTTTAAAGAAGACCGTAGGTCCATGGATAAAGATACTGGCCTAGGTGGCTCGGAGCCCACTGCCGTCCTGAACATTCTTAACATTCAGCGAGTGGAAAGCCTGATCTGTGAAAATTGACCTCTTCAACTAACAGAAGAAAGAGATGCACCCGTCTATGGGAACTCTACACACAGTCATTCACCAACACCACTGGAACGTTTCTGGACCTTGGCTGGGAGTGATTGCCACATCCTCCGTTCAGTCCTGACCTCGCTCCAAGCTATTTCTACAAGGGGCTGCCCGATCACGGCTTGATGATCTCCAAGCACTAGTGAAACGCTGGAATAAATGCATTAGTGTAGCAGGGATTATATAGAGAAATAAAGGGTTTTTAATCTCAGACATGTGTGCTGCCTTGACTTGAGCACCACTTGGAGATTCCATCATAAACAAAAAGCTAGATGAGGTCCTGACATGATCCTTTTTCTTCTCTTCTCACTTGTCCACAACCCAACCCAGTTTTACCCCAAATTGTACAGGGTATGTTTTTGTTTCCTTCACAAGGACTTAATTATATTTTTTGAACAACAAACATTTTTCCAGCTTGAGGACAGAGGCCATGATACATCACAACATCTCCAAGTGGCGTTCAAGTCAAACCGGGAAGTGTGATGAAATTTCTGCTGAATGAAGGCATAAAAGCGATGGACGACGTACAGTCATGAGTCTGACGTGAAGCGCTGGCATTAATGCATGAGGGTAAAATTGGATTATATAAAGAAATAAAGGGATTTTCACTCCGAGGCATGTGCCCTGTTGTCCTGCTCAATCAACAGTCCCGCTTTGACTTGAACACAACTTGTAGATCCATCATAAACTGTGAGTCAAATGACGTCAGGACATAATCAATCCTTTTCTTTCCTTCTCTCGTGTACACAACCCGACCCAGTTTTAACCCAAATTGTACAGGCCATGTTTTTTTTCTTTCTTTTTTCACAAAGACTTAGTTGTACATATTTTGAACAGCTGTATCAACAAAGAACAACAAAGAACATTTGCCAGCTTGAGTGCAGGGCCAGTAGTCATGATACACCACAGCTACAGAGCAAACTGGGTTAGCATGCTGCCACTAGACCTGGTAGCTACAGACTTTAGCCTCCACAGACTTAGGCACCGAACTACCACTCCTAAAGACCCTGCACTGATCTGGAGATTCCATGCAGGAACTCTGCACTGTCACAAAGCCAGCGGCTCAAGGAAGGAACACAACCTTGCTGCCTTTCAAGGGTCATAATCTTCAAAATTTGCCACAAAGGCCCCAGCGAGGATTGAACTCACGACCTCTGGTTTACAAGACCAGCGCTCTAACCACTGAGCTATGGAGCCTTGTAAAGAGAGCCACCTCAACCCCAAATTGTACAGGGTATGTTTTTGTTTCCTTCACAAAGACTTAATTATATTTTTTGAACAACAAACATTTTTCCAGCTTGAGGACAGAGGCCATGATACATCACAACATCGGCATGGTGCCACAAAGCCTTGAACCCACAACCTTAGCCTCTACTGACACAGCCTTAGTTGAGAGTTTGCACTGACTTGGAGATGCTATACAGGAGATCAACACTGTAACAAACTCAGCGGCTCAAGGAAGTAACCCAAGGTTGCTGCCTTTCAGGGTTGATACTTTCAAAACTCGGCACAGAGGCCCCAGTGAGGATTGAACTCACGACTTCTGGTTTACAAGACCAGCGCTCTAACCACTGAGCTATGGAGCCTTGTAAAGAGAACCACCTCAACCAAGAACTCACCCCTATGTGCTGTACGTTGTACAATTTGTCTCTGATGTCACTTGGATGAATCCACCTTATCTATGGTGTTATGTCCAAGGGGCGTTCAAGTCAAATTGGGACTTGTGATGAAATTCCGGGTGAAGGAAGGCATAGAGGCGATGGACATCTTTCATTCATGCGACTCAGCCGCAGTAAAACATCTGAACGGTGCAAACGTTTTAAACTGCCGTCCTGAACATTCTTAACATTCAGCGAGTGGAAAGCCTGATCTGTGAAAATTGACCTCTTCAACTAACAGAAGAAAGAGATGCACCTGTCTATGGGAACTCTACACACAGTCATTCACCAACACCACTGGAACGTTTCTGGACCTTGGCTGGGAGTGATTGCCACATCCTCCGTTCACTCCTGACCTCGCTCCAAGCTATTTCTACAAGGGGCTGCCCGATCACGGCTTGATGATCTCCAAGCACTAGTGAATCCACCGTATCTATGGAGTTATCTCCAAGAGGCGTTCAAGTCAAACCGGGAAGTGTGATGAAATTTCTGCTGAATGAAGGCATAAAAGCGATGGACGTCGTACAGTCATGAGTCTGACGTGAAGCGCTGGCATTAATGCATGAGGGTATAATTGGATTATATAAAGAAATAAAGGGATTTTCACTCCGAGGCATGTGCCCTGTTGTCCTGCTCAATCAACAGTCCCGCTTTGACTTGAACACAACTTGTAGATCCATCATAAACTGTGAGTCAAATGACGTCAGGACATAATCAATCCTTTTCTTTCCTTCTCTCGTGTACACAACCCGACCCAGTTTTAACCCAAATTGTACAGGCCATGTTTTTTTTCTTTCTTTTTTCACAAAGACTTAGTTGTACATATTTTGAACAGCTGTATCAACAAAGAACAACAAAGAACATTTGCCAGCTTGAGTGCAGGGCCAGTAGTCATGATACACCACAGCTACAGAGCAAACTGGGTTAGCATGCTGCCACTAGACCTGATAGCTACAGACTTTAGCCTCCACAGACTTAGGCACCGAACTACCACTCCTAAAGACCCTGCACTGATCTGGAGATTCCATGCAGGAACTCTGCACTGTCACAAAGCCAGCGGCTCAAGGAAGGAACACAACCTTGCTGCCTTTCAAGGGTCATAATCTTCAAAATTTGCCACAAAGGCCCCAGCGAGGATTGAACTCACGACCTCTGGTTTACAAGACCAGCGCTCTAACCACTGAGCTATGGAGCCTTGTAAAGAGAAGCACCTCAACCAAGAACTCACCTCTATGTGCTGTACGTTGTACAATTTGTCTCTGATGTCACTTGGATGAATCCACCTTATCTATGGTGTTATGTCCAAGGGGCGTTCAAGTCAAATTGGGACTTGTGATGAAATTCCGGGTGAAGGAAGGCATAGAGGCGATGGACATCTTTCATTCATGCGACTCAGCCGCAGTAAAACATCTGAACGGTGCAAACGTTTTAAAGAAGACCGTAGGTCCATGGATAAAGATACTGGCCTAGGTGGCTCGGAGCCCACTGTCGTCCTGAACATTCTTAACATTCAGCGAGTGGAAAGCCTGATCTGTGAAAATTGACCTCTTCAACTAACAGAAGAAAGAGATGCACCCGTCTATGGGAACTCTACACACAGTCATTCACCAACACCACTGGAACGTTTCTGGACCTTGGCTGGGAGTGATTGCCACATCCTCCGTTCAGTCCTGACCTCGCTCCAAGCTATTTCTACAAAGGGCTGCCCGATCACGGCTTGATGATCTCCAAGCACTAGTGAAACGCTGGAATAAATGCATTAGTGTAGCAGGGATTATATAGAGAAATAAAGGGTTTTTAATCTCAGACATGTGTGCTGCCTTGACTTGAGCACCACTTGGAGATTCCATCATAAACAAAAAGCTAGATGAGGTCCTGACATGATCCTTTTTCTTCTCTTCTCACTTGTCCACAACCCAACCCAGTTTTACCCCAAATTGTACAGGGTATGTTTTTGTTTCCTTCACAAAGACTTAATTATATTTTTTGAACAACAAACATTTTTCCAGCTTGAGGACAGAGGCCATGATACATCACAACATCAGCATGGTGCCACAAAGCCTTGAACCCACAACCTTAGCCTCTACTGACACAGCCTTAGTTGAGAGTTTGCACTGACTTGGAGATGCTATACAGGAGATCAACACTGTAACAAACTCAGCGGCTCAAGGAAGTAACCCAAGGTTGCTGCCTTTCAGGGTTGATACTTTCAAAACTCGGCACAGAGGCCCCAGCGAGGATTGAACTCACGACTTCTGGTTTACGAGACCAGCGCTCTAACCACTGAGCTATGGAGCCTGCAAACCAAGCTCAACCTGTTCAACCAAGAACTCACCTGTATGCGCTGTAAGTCGTACAATCTGGCTCTGGAGTCACTTGGAGGAATCCACCGTATCTATGGAGTTATCTCCAAGAGGCGTTCAAGTCAAACTGGGAAGTGTGATGAAATTTCTGGTGAATAAGGCATGAAAGCGATGGACGTCGTACAGTCATGAGTCTGACGTGAAACGCTGGCATTAATGCATGAGGGTAAAATTGGATTATATAAAGAAATAAAGGGATTTTCACTCCGAGGCATGTGCCCTGTTGTCCTGCTCAATCAACAGTCCCGCTTTGACTTGAACACAACTTGTAGATCCATCATAAACTGTGAGTCAAATGACGTCAGGACATAATCAATCCTTTTCTTTCCTTCTCTCGTGTACACAACCCGACCCAGTTTTAACCCAAATTGTACAGGCCATGTTTTTTTTCTTTCTTTTTTCACAAAGACTTAGTTGTACATATTTTGAACAGCTGTATCAACAAAGAACAACAAAGAACATTTGCCAGCTTGAGTGCAGGGCCAGTAGTCATGATACACCACAGCTACAGAGCAAACTGGGTTAGCATGCTGCCACTAGACCTGGTAGCTACAGACTTTAACCTCCACAGACTTAGGCACCGAACTACCACTCCTAAAGACCCTGCACTGATCTGGAGATTCCATGCAGGAACTCTGCACTGTCACAAAGCCAGCGGCTCAAGGAAGGAACACAACCTTGCTGCCTTTCAAGGGTCATAATCTTCAAAATTTGCCACAAAGGCCCCAGCGAGGATTGAACTCACGACCTCTGGTTTACAAGACCAGCGCTCTAACCACTGAGCTATGGAGCCTTGTAAAGAGAACCACCTCAACCAAGAACTCACCCCTTTGTGCTGTACGTTGTACAATTTGTCTCTGATGTCACTTGGATGAATCCACCTTATCTATGGTGTTATGTCCAAGGGGCGTTCAAGTCAAATTGGGACTTGTGATGAAATTCCGGGTGAAGGAAGGCATAGAGGCGATGGACATCTTTCATTCATGCGACTCAGCCGCAGTAAAACATCTGAACGGTGCAAACGTTTTAAAGAAGACCGTAGGTCCATGGATAAAGATACTGGCCTAGGTGGCTCGGAGCCCACTGCCGTCCTGAACATTCTTAACATTCAGCGAGTGGAAAGCCTGATCTGTGAAAATTGACCTCTTCAACTAACAGAAGAAAGAGATGCACCCGTCTATGGGAACTCTACACACAGTCATTCACCAACACCACTGGAACGTTTCTGGACCTTGGCTGGGAGTGATTGCCACATCCTCCGTTCAGTCCTGACCTCGCTCCAAGCTATTTCTACAAGGGGCTGCCCGATCACGGCTTGATGATCTCCAAGCACTAGTGAAACGCTGGAATAAATGCATTAGTGTAGCAGGGATTATATAGAGAAATAAAGGGTTTTTAATCTCAGACATGTGTGCTGCCTTGACTTGAGCACCACTTGGAGATTCCATCATAAACAAAAAGCTAGATGAGGTCCTGACATGATCCTTTTTCTTCTCTTCTCACTTGTCCACAACCCAACCCAGTTTTACCCCAAATTGTACAGGGTATGTTTTTGTTTCCTTCACAAGGACTTAATTATATTTTTTGAACAACAAACATTTTTCCAGCTTGAGGACAGAGGCCATGATACATCACAACATCTCCAAGTGGCGTTCAAGTCAAACCGGGAAGTGTGATGAAATTTCTGCTGAATGAAGGCATAAAAGCGATGGACGACGTACAGTCATGAGTCTGACGTGAAGCGCTGGCATTAATGCATGAGGGTAAAATTGGATTATATAAAGAAATAAAGGGATTTTCACTCCGAGGCATGTGCCCTGTTGTCCTGCTCAATCAACAGTCCCGCTTTGACTTGAACACAACTTGTAGATCCATCATAAACTGTGAGTCAAATGACGTCAGGACATAATCAATCCTTTTCTTTCCTTCTCTCGTGTACACAACCCGACCCAGTTTTAACCCAAATTGTACAGGCCATGTTTTTTTTCTTTCTTTTTTCACAAAGACTTAGTTGTACATATTTTGAACAGCTGTATCAACAAAGAACAACAAAGAACATTTGCCAGCTTGAGTGCAGGGCCAGTAGTCATGATACACCACAGCTACAGAGCAAACTGGGTTAGCATGCTGCCACTAGACCTGGTAGCTACAGACTTTAGCCTCCACAGACTTAGGCACCGAACTACCACTCCTAAAGACCCTGCACTGATCTGGAGATTCCATGCAGGAACTCTGCACTGTCACAAAGCCAGCGGCTCAAGGAAGGAACACAACCTTGCTGCCTTTCAAGGGTCATAATCTTCAAAATTTGCCACAAAGGCCCCAGCGAGGATTGAACTCACGACCTCTGGTTTACAAGACCAGCGCTCTAACCACTGAGCTATGGAGCCTTGTAAAGAGAACCACCTCAACCAAGAACTCACCTCTATGTGCTGTACGTTGTACAATTTGTCTCTGATGTCACTTGGATGAATCCACCTTATCTATGGTGTTATGTCCAAGGGGCGTTCAAGTCAAATTGGGACTTGTGATGAAATTCCGGGTGAAGGAAGGCATAGAGGCGATGGACATCTTTCATTCATGCGACTCAGCCGCAGTAAAACATCTGAACGGTGCAAACGTTTTAAAGAAGACCGTAGGTCCATGGATAAAGATACTGGCCTAGGTGGCTCGGAGCCCACTGCCGTCCTGAACATTCTTAACATTCAGCGAGTGGAAAGCCTGATCTGTGAAAATTGACCTCTTCAACTAACAGAAGAAAGAGATGCACCCGTCTATGGGAACTCTACACACAGTCATTCACCAACACCACTGGAACGTTTCTGGACCTTGGCTGGGAGTGATTGCCACATCCTCCGTTCAGTCCTGACCTCGCTCCAAGCTATTTCTACAAGGGGCTGCCCGATCACGGCTTGATGATGTCCAAGCACTAGTGAAACGCTGGAATAAATGCATTAGTGTAGCAGGGATTATATAGAGAAATAAAGGGTTTTTAATCTCAGACATGTGTGCTGCCTTGACTTGAGCACCACTTGGAGATTCCATCATAAACAAAAAGCTAGATGAGGTCCTGACATGATCCTTTTTCTTCTCTTCTCACTTGTCCACAACCCAACCCAGTTTTACCCCAAATTGTACAGGGTATGTTTTTGTTTCCTTCACAAAGACTTAATTATATTTTTTGAACAGCTGTATCAACAACAAACATTTTTCCAGCTTGAGGACAGAGGCCATGATACATCACAACATCAGCATGGTGCCACAAAGCCTTGAACCCACAACCTTAGCCTCTACTGACACAGCCTTAGTTGAGAGTTTGCACTGACTTTGAGATGCTATACAGGAGATCAACACTGTAACAAACTCAGCAGCTCAAGGAAGTAACCCAAGGTTGCTGCCTTTCAGGGTTGATACTTTCAAAACTCGGCACAGAGGCCCCAGCGAGGATTGAACTCACGACTTCTGGTTTACGAGACCAGCGCTCTAACCACTGAGCTATGGAGCCTGCAAACCAAGCTCAACCTGTTCAACCAAGAACTCACCTGTATGCGCTGTAAGTCGTACAATCTGGCTCTGGAGTCACTTGGAGGAATCCACCGTATCTATGGAGTTATCTCCAAGAGGCGTTCAAGTCAAACCGGGAAGTGTGATGAAATTTCTGCTGAATGAAGGCATAAAAGCGATGGACGTCGTACAGTCATGAGTCTGACGTGAAGCGCTGGCATTAATGCATGAGGGTAAAATTGGATTATATAAAGAAATAAAGGGATTTTCACTCCGAGGCATGTGCCCTGTTGTCCTGCTCAATCAACAGTCCCGCTTTGACTTGAACACAACTTGTAGATCCATCATAAACTGTGAGTCAAATGACGTCAGGACATAATCAATCCTTTTCTTTCCTTCTCTCGTGTACACAACCCGACCCAGTTTTAACCCAAATTGTACAGGCCATGTTTTTTTTCTTTCTTTTTTCACAAAGACTTAGTTGTACATATTTTGAACAGCTGTATCAACAAAGAACAACAAAGAACATTTGCCAGCTTGAGTGCAGGGCCAGTAGTCATGATACACCACAGCTACAGAGCAAACTGGGTTAACATGCTGCCACTAGACCTGGTAGCTACAGACTTTAACCTCCACAGACTTAGGCACCGAACTACCACTCCTAAAGACCCTGCACTGATCTGGAGATTCCATGCAGGATCTCTGCACTGTCACAAAGCCAGCGGCTCAAGGAAGGAACACAACCTTGCTGCCTTTCAAGGGTCATAATCTTCAAAATTTGCCACAAAGGCCCCAGCGAGGATTGAACTCACGACCTCTGGTTTACAAGACCAGCGCTCTAACCACTGAGCTATGGAGCCTTGTAAAGAGAACCACCTCAACCAAGAACTCACCCCTATGTGCTGTACGTTGTACAATTTGTCTCTGATGTCACTTGGATGAATCCACCTTATCTATGGTGTTATGTCCAAGGGGCGTTCAAGTCAAATTGGGACTTGTGATGAAATTCCGGGTGAAGGAAGGCATAGAGGCGATGGACATCTTTCATTCATGCGACTCAGCCGCAGTAAAACATCTGAACGGTGCAAACGTTTTAAAGAAGACCGTAGGTCCATGGATAAAGATACTGGCCTAGGTGGCTCGGAGCCCACTGCCGTCCTGAACATTCTTAACATTCAGCGAGTGGAAAGCCTGATCTGTGAAAATTGACCTCTTCAACTAACAGAAGAAAGAGATGCACCCGTCTATGGGAACTCTACACACAGTCATTCACCAACACCACTGGAACGTTTCTGGACCTTGGCTGGGAGTGATTGCCACATCCTCCGTTCAGTCCTGACCTCGCTCCAAGCTATTTCTACAAGGGGCTGCCCGATCACGGCTTGATGATCTCCAAGCACTTGTGAAACGCTGGAATAAATGCATTAGTGTAGCAGGGATTATATAGAGAAATAAAGGGTTTTTAATCTCAGACATGTGTGCTGCCTTGACTTGAGCACCACTTGGAGATTCCATCATAAACAAAAAGCTAGATGAGGTCCTGACATGATCCTTTTTCTTCTCTTCTCACTTGTCCACAACCCAACCCAGTTTTACCCCAAATTGTACAGGGTATGTTTTTGTTTCCTTCACAAAGACTTAATTATATTTTTTGAACAACAAACATTTTTCCAGCTTGAGGACAGAGGCCATGATACATCACAACATCGGCATGGTGCCACAAAGCCTTGAACCCACAACCTTAGCCTCTACTGACACAGCCTTAGTTGAGAGTTTGCACTGACTTGGAGATGCTATACAGGAGATCAACACTGTAACAAACTCAGCGGCTCAAGGAAGTAACCCAAGGTTGCTGCCTTTCAGGGTTGATACTTTCAAAACTCGGCACAGAGGCCCCAGTGAGGATCGAACTCACGACTTCTGGTTTACGAGACCAGCGCTCTAACCACTGAGCTATGGAGCCTGCAAAACCAAGCTTAACCTGTTCAACCAAGAACTCACCTGTATGCGCTGTAAGTCGTACAATCTGGCTCTGGAGTCACTTGGAGGAATCCACCGTATCTATGGAGTTATCTCCAAGAGGCGTTCAAGTCAAACTGGGAAGTGTGATGAAATTTCTGGTGAATGAAGGCATAAAAGCGATGGACGTCGTACAGTCATGAGTCTGACGTGAAACGCTGGCATTAATGCATGAGGGTAAAATTGGATTATATAAAGAAATAAAGGGATTTTCACTCCAAGGCATGTGCCCTGTTGTCCTGCTCAATCAACAGTCCCGCTTTGACTTGAACACAACTTGTAGATCCATCATAAACTGTGAGCCAAATGACGTCAGGACATAATCAATCCTTTTCTTTCCTTCTCTCGTGTACACAACCCGACCCAGTTTTAACCCAAATTGTACAGGCCATGTTTTTTTTCTTTCTTTTTTCACAAAGACTTAGTTGTACATATTTTGAACAGCTGTATCAACAAAGAACAACAAAGAACATTTGCCAGCTTGAGTGCAGGGCCAGTAGTCATGATACACCACAGCTACAGAGCAAACTGGGTTAGCATGCTGCCACTAGACCTGGTAGCTACAGACTTTAGCCTCCACAGACTTAGGCACCGAACTACCACTCCTAAAGACCCTGCACTGATCTGGAGATTCCATGCAGGAACTCTGCACTGTCACAAAGCCAGCGGCTCAAGGAAGGAACACAACCTTGCTGCCTTTCAAGGGTCATAATCTTCAAAATTTGCCACAAAGGCCCCAGCGAGGATTGAACTCACGACCTCTGGTTTACAAGACCAGCGCTCTAACCACTGAGCTATGGAGCCTTGTAAAGAGAACCACCTCAACCAAGAACTCACCTCTATGTGCTGTACGTTGTACAATTTGTCTCTGATGTCACTTGGATGAATCCACCTTATCTATGGTGTTATGTCCAAGGGGCGTTCAAGTCAAATTGGGACTTGTGATGAAATTCCGGGTGAAGGAAGGCATAGAGGCGATGGACATCTTTCATTCATGCGACTCAGCCGCAGTAAAACATCTGAACGGTGCAAACGTTTTAATTCAATTCAATTCAATTCAATTTTATTTGTATAGCGCTTTTAGCAATTTTCATTGCCGCAAAGCAGCTTTACATAGTCAAAAGAATTATTTAGGTTTGTATGAAATGTGAATTTGTATGAATCAAAATGGTCAGTTTGTCCCTGGTGAGCAAGCCGAGGGCGACAGTGGCAAGGAAAAACTCCCTGAGATGGTAAGAGGAAGAAACCTTGAGAGGAACCAGACTCAACAGGGAACCCATCCTCATTTGGGTGAAACAAAAAGCAGTAAATGATCTGCATTTATACAGTGTGTAGGGTGGGAGGCAGTTCAGCTATAATAGCTGATGTTAATTGATGTTAATATGGAGTCCAGGTAGTTATTGAAGACCCAGGTAGACTTGTAAGAAGTTCCAGTCATGACCTATCGAACTGTCAAGTCCCCAGAGAAACAGTTGCCAACACCAGTCAAGGCCAGAACCATTTTCTAGGTAGAGAGAATCATTCCCAGACACCAGACGCATCCCAGAGAGACACACGGGGCATCCATGTGACGAGATCTTCAGCCAGAAGCGGGGCACCAGGATGGGTCAGACAGGTCCGGAGGGCAGAGGGAGTCTGGATCACTGGCAGCTCAGGAACGACATGTGTAGCTCGACAGAGAGAGAGAGAAAGAGTGAAAGGGGGGGACAGGAGGAGAGAGGAAAAAGAAAGAGGGGGGAAAAGAGAAGAAGAGGAGAGATGGCAGTTAGGTATGGTCACAGTCACACAATGTATAATGTGAATGTATATTAACTGTAGCGTGCAAGCAGAGACTCCGGCAGGACTAACTATGACAGCATAACTAAAAGGGAGAGCCAGAAGGAAACACAAACATGAGGGCTTCCTGACATGTAAAGCAAACAATCACCTCACCGTCAGCAAACCTGAGTGATTAATGAGAGTGAGGAAGACAGCATCCAAACATACCAGTTCACCATAATACTCTACGTCCATGAGTCCCCCAGATCTGCTCCTTTACCTATGGCAAATCTATTTATAAAAATGCTCGGCTAAATAAATAGGTTTTTAGCCTGGACTTAAACACTGAGACTGTGTCTGAGTCCCGAACACTATTTGGAAGACTATTCCATAACTTTGGGGCTTTGTAAGAAAAAGCTCTGCCCCCAGCTGTATTTTTCATAATACGCGGTACTGACAAGCAGCCTGCATCCTTTGATCGAAGTAGGCGTGGCGGATCGTAAGACACTAGCAGTTCGCTCAGGTACTGCGGCGCGAGACCATTTAATGCTTTATATGTCAAGAGTAGTATTTTAAAATCAATGCGAAATTTCACAGGGAGCCAATGGAGTGAAGATAAGATAGGGGTGATGTGCTCATATCTTCTGGTTCTGGTGAGGACTCTCGCTGCTGCATTCTGGACTAGCTGAAGCTTATTTATGCATCTAGCTGAACAACCAGACAGTAAGGCATTACAATAGTCCAACCTAGAGGTGATAAAAGCATGAACTAGTTTTTCTGCGTCGTTTAGCGACAATAAATTTCTTATTCTGGCAATATTTCTGAGGTGAAAGAATGCTATCCTGGTAATATTATCTACATGTGCTTCAAATGAAAGGCTGGAATCAATAATCACACCAAGGTCTTTCACTGTTGCATTTGATGGAACAGAAAGGCCATCTAAAGTTACGGTATGATCTAAAATTTTACTCCTAGCTGTATGCGGTCCTATGACTAGAACTTCTGTCTTATCCGGATTTAGCAGAAGGAAGTTAGTTAGCATCCAATTTCTTATGTCCTGCACACATTGCTCAATTTTAGTAAGCTGTTTTTTCTCATCAGGTTTTGCTGAGACATATAACTGTGTATCATCAGCATAACAATGAAAACTAATACCATGCTTACGGATTATGTTGCCCAGAGGAAGCATGTAAAGGGAAAAAAGCAGTGGACCTAAAACTGAACCCTGCGGAACGCCGAACTCCACTAGAGAACATGCAGAATAATCACCATTTAAGTCTACATACTGATAACGATGGGTCAGATAGGATCTGAGCCAGGAGAGGGCTGTACCCTTAATTCCCACTACATTTTCTAATCTGTGAAGAAGAATAGCGTGATCAACAGTGTCAAAAGCTGCACTGAGGTCAAGTAGTACAAGCATAGTTACACAACCCTGATCAGAGGCCCAAAGAATGTCATTTACTACTTTAACGAGCGCTGTCTCTGTACTGTGATGAGGCCTAAATCCTGACTGATACAGTTCATGTATGCCATTCCTATGTATATATGAGCATAGCTGCTCCGCTACTATCTTTTCCAGGATCTTAGAGATAAAGGGGAGGTTTGATATTGGTCTGTAACTGGACAGCTGACAGGGGTCGAGGTCAGGTTTCTTAATTATTGGTTTGATAACTGCTAATTTAAAAGATTTTGGAACATATCCAATGCTGAGTGAAGAATTAATTATTCTCAACAGGGGTTCTATTATTGCTGGTACTATCTGTTTAAGAAAATGTGTCGGTACAGGATCTAATATACAGGTTGATGAATTTGAAGAAGAGATGAGTGAAATTAGTTCATTCTCTTCAAGGGGAATAAAGTATTCTAGGTTCTGGTCTGACATGGCTAGATTAACATCTGCATCAATTACATTGTTCGATTTCAAAACCTCAATTTTATGCCTAATATTTACAATTTTATTATTAAAAAAGTTCATGAAGTCCTCACTATTGCATGATGTTGTTGTGGAGATTTCTGCAGTGGTCTTATTTCTGGTTAATTTGGCTACAGCATTAAATAAGAATCTAGGATTATTTTTATTTTCTTCTATAAGAGTGGAGAGATATGTTGATCTAGCTACACTAAGAGCTTTTCTATAGTTCAGGATGCTCTCCTTCCATGCTATTTGAAATACTAGTAATTTAGTTTGACGCCATTTACGTTCTAATTTCCGAGCGGTCTGTTTTAAAGTGCGCGTGTGATCGTTATACCAGGGAGCAAGTTTTTTATCTCTAATAATTTTTCTTTTAACTGGAGCTACATTATCTAAGGTATAGCGAAATGTCGACTCTAAATATTCAGTCGCCTGATCGAGTTCTGTGGGGTCAGACGGTGATCTAATCGAAGTTGGGAACTCTGGGAGATTACTGATAAAACTCTGTTTGGTAGTTGATGTGAATGTACGTTTCATACGGTAGCGCGGCGCTGTGTGTACATTATTATTGTGACACACTTGCAATGAGACAAGATAGTGATCTGAGATAACTTCAGATAGTGGTATTGTGAATAAATTTCTTATACTTAATCCAAATAATATTATTAAATCTAAAGTGTGACCTGCTTTATGAGTGGGTCCTACTACACACTGATTTACTCCTACCGAGTCCAGTATAGACATAAATGCAGTTCTCAGAGGGTCTTCTGGGTTTTCAAAATGAATATTAAAATCTCCAGCAATTAACACTTTGTCTACAGAAATGACTAGGTTTGAGAGGAAATCTGCAAATTCACTAAGAAATTCCGAGTACGGCCCTGGAGGTCTGTAAATGACAATTAGCGGGATCGACTGAGCTGACTTAATATAGTTAAATACACTTATGTTACTATAAAGAATTTCAAATGAATTAAATTTGTGTCCGTGTTTTTGTACAATAGTCAAATTATCATTGTGAATAACTGCGACGCCTCCTCCTCTACCAGTTAACCGAGGCTGGTGTATGTAGCTGTATCCAGGAGGACTAGCTTCATTTAGAGCTACATACTCGTCCTGTTTAATCCAGGTTTCTGTTAAACAGAGTATATCAAACTCCTGATCTGTGATAATTTCATTAACTATAACTGCTTTAGATGCGAGAGATCTAATATTTAACAGTCCTAGCTTCAGATCAGAGGTGCCGGCTGCGCATTCAGTCTGATCCAAGTTTGTGGTCTTTATGCTAATTAAATTACTAAAACAGACTTTCTGAGTCTTTCTAAATTTGTTTTTAGCTCGGGGAACAGACACAGTCTCAATAGAGTGAACCCTGAGTGACGACTCTATGCAGCTAGCAGACGGTTGGTTTAGCGTAAGGGATCTAATGTTGAGAAGTCCAAACTTTAGAGGTAGACTTCGATTACTTATTTGGGCTTTTTCTGGTTTAATGGTTACCAGATTGTTTCGGCTGGATTTAACGAATTTATTCTTTTTTCTCACTAATCGGGGAATAGACACAGTTTCTATAGTACAAGCTATGTGTGTGCGTCTATTAGTATGGTGAGTTGTATTGTGGCTGATATCTAAGGAATCTGAGGTATGACTTACCGCAAGTCAGATGGTTCGTAATGTCCTGGAGATGTTGTCAGAGAGGACCGCTGCTCCAGCTCTGCTAGGGTGCAGGCCATCTGTGCGGTAGAGCCTAGGACGCTCCCAGAAAACATTCCAAAGAAGGTTTTAAAGAAGACTGTAGGTCCATGGATAAAGATACTGGCCTAGGTGGCTCGGAGCCCACTGCCGTCCTGAACATTCTTAACATTCAGCGAGTGGAAAGCCTGATCTGTGAAAATTGACCTCTTCAACTAACAGAAGAAAGAGATGCACCCGTCTATGGGAACTCTACACACAGTCATTCACCAACACCACTGGAACGTTTCTGGACCTTGGCTGGGAGTGATTGCCACATCCTCCGTTCAGTCCTGACCTCGCTCCAAGCTATTTCTACAAGGGGCTGCCCGATCACGGCTTGATGATCTCCAAGCACTAGTGAAACGCTGGAATAAATGCATTAGTGTAGCAGGGATTATATAGAGAAATAAAGGGTTTTTAATCTCAGACATGTGTGCTGCCTTGACTTGAGCACCACTTGGAGATTCCATCATAAACAAAAAGCTAGATGAGGTCCTGACATGATCCTTTTTCTTCTCTTCTCACTTGTCCACAACCCAACCCAGTTTTACCCCAAATTGTACAGGGTATGTTTTTGTTTCCTTCACAAAGACTTAATTATATTTTTTGAACAACAAACATTTTTCCAGCTTGAGGACAGAGGCCATGATACATCACAACATCGGCATGTCTATGGAGTTATCCATAGGCATATCTATGGAGTTATCGGCATATCTATGGAGTTATCTCCAAGAGGCGTTCAAGTCAAACCGGGAAGTGTGATGAAATTTCTGCTGAATGAAGGCATAAAAGCGATGGACGACGTACAGTCATGAGTCTGACGTGAAGGGCTGGCATTAATGCATGAGGGTAAAATTGGATTATATAAAGAAATAAAGGGATTTTCACTCCGAGGCATGTGCCCTGTTGTCCTGCTCAATCAACAGTCCCGCTTTGACTTGAACACAACTTGTAGATCCATCATAAACTGTGAGTCAAATGACGTCAGGACATAATCAATCCTTTTCTTTCCTTCTCTCGTGTACACAACCCGACCCAGTTTTAACCCAAATTGTACAGGCCATGTTTTTTTTCTTTCTTTTTTCACAAAGACTTAGTTGTACATATTTTGAACAGCTGTATCAACAAAGAACAACAAAGAACATTTGCCAGCTTGAGTGCAGGGCCAGTAGTCATGATACACCACAGCTACAGAGCAAACTGGGTTAGCATGCTGCCACTAGACCTGGTAGCTACAGACTTTAGCCTCCACAGACTTAGGCACCGAACTACCACTCCTAAAGACCCTGCACTGATCTGGAGATTCCATGCAGGAACTCTGCACTGTCACAAAGCCAGCGGCTCAAGGAAGGAACACAACCTTGCTGCCTTTCAAGGGTCATAATCTTCAAAATTTGCCACAAAGGCCCCAGCGAGGATTGAACTCACGACCTCTGGTTTACAAGACCAGCGCTCTAACCACTGAGCTATGGAGCCTTGTAAAGAGAACCACCTCAACCAAGAACTCACCTCTATGTGCTGTACGTTGTACAATTTGTCTCTGATGTCACTTGGATGAATCCACCTTATCTATGGTGTTATGTCCAAGGGGCATTCAAGTCAAATTGGGACTTGTGATGAAATTCCGGGTGAAGGAAGGCATAGAGGCGATGGACATCTTTCATTCATGCGACTCAGCCGCAGTAAAACATCTGAACGGTGCAAACGTTTTAAAGAAGACCGTAGGTCCATGGATAAAGATACTGGCCTAGGTGGCTCGGAGCCCACTGCCGTCCTGAACATTCTTAACATTCAGCGAGTGGAAAGCCTGATCTGTGAAAATTGACCTCTTCAACTAACAGAAGAAAGAGATGCACCCGTCTATGGGAACTCTACACACAGTCATTCACCAACACCACTGGAACGTTTCTGGACCTTGGCTGGGAGTGATTGCCACATCCTCCGTTCAGTCCTGACCTCGCTCCAAGCTATTTCTACAAGGGGCTGCCCGATCACGGCTTGATGATCTCCAAGCACTAGTGAAACGCTGGAATAAATGCATTAGTGTAGCAGGGATTATATAGAGAAATAAAGGGTTTTTAATCTCAGACATGTGTGCTGCCTTGACTTGAGCACCACTTGGAGATTCCATCATAAACAAAAAGCTAGATGAGGTCCTGACATGATCCTTTTTCTTCTCTTCTCACTTGTCCACAACCCAACCCAGTTTTACCCCAAATTGTACAGGGTATGTTTTTGTTTCCTTCACAAAGACTTAATTATATTTTTTGAACAACAAACATTTTTCCAGCTTGAGGACAGAGGCCATGATACATCACAACATCGGCATGGTGCCACAAAGCCTTGAACCCACAACCTTAGCCTCTACTGACACAGCCTTAGTTGAGAGTTTGCACTGACTTGGAGATGCTATACAGGAGATCAACACTGTAACAAACTCAGCGGCTCAAGGAAGTAACCCAAGGTTGCTGCCTTTCAGGGTTGATACTTTCAAAACTCGGCACAGAGGCCCCAGTGAGGATTGAACTCACGACTTCTGGTTTACGAGACCAGCGCTCTAACCACTGAGCTATGGAGCCTGCAAAACCAAGCTCAACATGTTCAACCAAGAACTCACCTGTATGCGCTGTAAGTCGTACAATCTGGCTCTGGAGTCACTTGGAGGAATCCACCGTATCTATGGAGTTATCTCCAAGAGGCGTTCAAGTCAAACCGGGAAGTGTGATGAAATTTCTGCTGAATGAAGGCATAAAAGCGATGGACGACGTACAGTCATGAGTCTGACGTGAAGGGCTGGCATTAATGCATGAGGGTAAAATTGGATTATATAAAGAAATAAAGGGATTTTCACTCCGAGGCATGTGCCCTGTTGTCCTGCTCAATCAACAGTCCCGCTTTGACTTGAACACAACTTGTAGATCCATCATAAACTGTGAGTCAAATGACGTCAGGACATAATCAATCCTTTTCTTTCCTTCTCTCGTGTACACAACCCGACCCAGTTTTAACCCAAATTGTACAGGCCATGTTTTTTTTCTTTCTTTTTTCACAAAGACTTAGTTGTACATATTTTGAACAGCTGTATCAACAAAGAACAACAAAGAACATTTGCCAGCTTGAGTGCAGGGCCAGTAGTCATGATACACCACAGCTACAGAGCAAACTGGGTTAGCATGCTGCCACTAGACCTGGTAGCTACAGACTTTAGCCTCCACAGACTTAGGCACCGAACTACCACTCCTAAAGACCCTGCACTGATCTGGAGATTCCATGCAGGAACTCTGCACTGTCACAAAGCCAGCGGCTCAAGGAAGGAACACAACCTTGCTGCCTTTCAAGGGTCATAATCTTCAAAATTTGCCACAAAGGCCCCAGCGAGGATTGAACTCACGACCTCTGGTTTACAAGACCAGCGCTCTAACCACTGAGCTATGGAGCCTTGTAAAGAGAACCACCCCAACCAAGAACTCACCTCTATGTGCTGTACGTTGTACAATTTGTCTCTGATGTCACTTGGATGAATCCACCTTATCTATGGTGTTATGTCCAAGGGGCGTTCAAGTCAAATTGGGACTTGTGATGAAATTCCGGGTGAAGGAAGGCATAGAGGCGATGGACATCTTTCATTCATGCGACTCAGCCGCAGTAAAACATCTGAACGGTGCAAACGTTTTAAAGAAGACCGTAGGTCCATGGATAAAGATACTGGCCTAGGTGCCTCGGAGCCCACTGCCGTCCTGAACATTCTTAACATTCAGCGAGTGGAAAGCCTGATCTGTGAAAATTGACCTCTTCAACTAACAGAAGAAAGAGATGCACCCGTCTATGGGAACTCTACACACAGTCATTCACCAACACCACTGGAACGTTTCTGGACCTTGGCTGGGAGTGATTGCCACATCCTCCGTTCAGTCCTGACCTCGCTCCAAGCTATTTCTACAAGGGGCTGCCCGATCACGGCTTGATGATCTCCAAGCACTAGTGAAACGCTGGAATAAATGCATTAGTGTAGCAGGGATTATATAGAGAAATAAAGGGTTTTTAATCTCAGACATGTGTGCTGCCTTGACTTGAGCACCACTTGGAGATTCCATCATAAACAAAAAGCTAGATGAGGTCCTGACATGATCCTTTTTCTTCTCTTCTCACTTGTCCACAACCCAACCCAGTTTTACCCCAAATTGTACAGGGTATGTTTTTGTTTCCTTCACAAAGACTTAATTATATTTTTTGAACAACAAACATTTTTCCAGCTTGAGGACAGAGGCCATGATACATCACAACATCGGCATGGTGCCACAAAGCCTTGAACCCACAACCTTAGCCTCTACTGACACAGCCTTAGTTGAGAGTTTGCACTGACTTGGAGATGCTATACAGGAGATCAACACTGTAACAAACTCAGCGGCTCAAGGAAGTAACCCAAGGTTGCTGCCTTTCAGGGTTGATACTTTCAAAACTCGGCACAGAGGCCCCAGTGAGGATTGAACTCACGACTTCTGGTTTACGAGACCAGCGCTCTAACCACTGAGCTATGGAGCCTGCAAAACCAAGCTCAACATGTTCAACCAAGAACTCACCTGTATGCGCTGTAAGTCGTACAATCTGGCTCTGGAGTCACTTGGAGGAATCCACCGTATCTATGGAGTTATCTCCAAGAGGCGTTTAAGTCAAACCGGGAAGTGTGATGAAATTTCTGCTGAATGAAGGCATAAAAGCGATGGACGACGTACAGTCATGAGTCTGACGTGAAGGGCTGGCATTAATGCATGAGGGTAAAATTGGATTATATAAAGAAATAAAGGGATTTTCACTCCGAGGCATGTGCCCTGTTGTCCTGCTCAATCAACAGTCCCGCTTTGACTTGAACACAACTTGTAGATCCATCATAAACTGTGAGTCAAATGACGTCAGGACATAATCAATCCTTTTCTTTCCTTCTCTCGTGTACACAACCCGACCCAGTTTTAACCCAAATTGTACAGGCCATGTTTTTTTTCTTTCTTTTTTCACAAAGACTTAGTTGTACATATTTTGAACAGCTGTATCAACAAAGAACAACAAAGAACATTTGCAATAAAGGGTTTTTAATCTCAGACATGTGTGCTGCCTTGACTTGAGCACCACTTGGAGATTCCATCATAAACAAAAAGCTAGATGAGGTCCTGACATGATCCTTTTTCTTCTCTTCTCACTTGTCCACAACCCAACCCAGTTTTACCCCAAATTGTACAGGGTATGTTTTTGTTTCCTTCACAAAGACTTAATTATATTTTTTGAACAACAAACATTTTTCCAGCTTGAGGACAGAGGCCATGATACATCACAACATCGGCATGGTGCCACAAAGCCTTGAACCCACAACCTTAGCCTCTACTGACACAGCCTTAGTTGAGAGTTTGCACTGACTTGGAGATGCTATACAGGAGATCAACACTGTAACAAACTCAGCGGCTCAAGGAAGTAACCCAAGGTTGCTGCCTTTCAGGGTTGATACTTTCAAAACTCGGCACAGAGGCCCCAGTGAGGATTGAACTCACGACTTCTGGTTTACGAGACCAGCGCTCTAACCACTGAGCTATGGAGCCTGCAAAACCAAGCTCAACCTGTTCAACCAAGAACTCACCTGTATGCGCTGTAAGTCGTACAATCTGGCTCTGGAGTCACTTGGAGGAATCCACCGTATCTATGGAGTTATCTCCAAGAGGCGTTCAAGTCAAACCGGGAAGTGTGATGAAATTTCTGCTGAATGAAGGCATAAAAGCGATGGACGTCGTACAGTCATGAGTCTGACGTGAAGCGCTGGCATTAATGCATGAGGGTAAAATTGGATTATATAAAGAAATAAAGGGATTTTCACTCCGAGGCATGTGCCCTGTTGTCCTGCTCAATCAACAGTCCCGCTTTGACTTGAACACAACTTGTAGATCCATCATAAACTGTGAGTCAAATGACGTCAGGACATAATCAATCCTTTTCTTTCCTTCTCTCGTGTACACAACCCGACCCAGTTTTAACCCAAATTGTACAGGCCATGTTTTTTTTTTTCTTTCTTTTTTCACAAAGACTTAGTTGTACATATTTTGAACAGCTGTATCAACAAAGAACATTTGCCAGCTTGAGTGCAGGGCCAGTAGTCATGAGCAAGCCACAGCTACAGAGCAAACTGGGTTAGCATGCTGCCACTAGACCTGGTAGCTACAGACTTTAGCCTCCACAGACTTAGGCACCGAACTACCACTCCTAAAGACCCTGCACTGATCTGGAGATTCCATGCAGGAACTCTGCACTGTCACAAAGCCAGCGGCTCAAGGAAGGAACACAACCTTGCTGCCTTTCAAGGGTCATAATCTTCAAAATTTGCCACAAAGGCCCCAGCGAGGATTGAACTCACGACCTCTGGTTTACAAGACCAGCGCTCTAACCACTGAGCTATGGAGCCTTGTAAAGAGAACCACCTCAACCAAGAACTCACCTCTATGTGCTGTACGTTGTACAATTTGTCTCTGATGTCACTTGGATGAATCCACCTTATCTATGGTGTTATGTCCAAGGGGCGTTCAAGTCAAATTGGGACTTGTGATGAAATTCCGGGTGAAGGAAGGCATAGAGGCGATGGACATCTTTCATTCATGCGACTCAGCCGCAGTAAAACATCTGAACGGTGCAAACGTTTTAAAGAAGACCGTAGGTCCATGGATAAAGATACTGGCCTAGGTGGCTCGGAGCCCACTGCCGTCCTGAACATTCTTAACATTCAGCGAGTGGAAAGCCTGATCTGTGAAAATTGACCTCTTCAACTAACAGAAGAAAGAGATGCACCCGTCTATGGGAACTCTACACACAGTCATTCACCAACACCACTGGAACGTTTCTGGACCTTGGCTGGGAGTGATTGCCACATCCTCCGTTCAGTCCTGACCTCGCTCCAAGCTATTTCTACAAGGGGCTGCCCGATCACGGCTTGATGATCTCCAAGCACTAGTGAAACGCTGGAATAAATGCATTAGTGTAGCAGGGATTATATAGAGAAATAAAGGGTTTTTAATCTCAGACATGTGTGCTGCCTTGACTTGAGCACCACTTGGAGATTCCATCATAAACAAAAAGCTAGATGAGGTCCTGACATGATCCTTTTTCTTCTCTTCTCACTTGTCCACAACCCAACCCAGTTTTACCCCAAATTGTACAGGGTATGTTTTTGTTTCCTTCACAAAGACTTAATTATATTTTTTGAACAACAAACATTTTTCCAGCTTGAGGACAGAGGCCATGATACATCACAACATCGGCATGGTGCCACAAAGCCTTGAACCCACAACCTTAGCCTCTACTGACACAGCCTTAGTTGAGAGTTTGCACTGACTTGGAGATGCTATACAGGAGATCAACACTGTAACAAACTCAGCGGCTCAAGGAAGTAACCCAAGGTTGCTGCCTTTCAGGGTTGATACTTTCAAAACTCGGCACAGAGGCCCCAGTGAGGATTGAACTCACGACTTCTGGTTTACGAGACCAGCGCTCTAACCACTGAGCTATGGAGCCTGCTAAACCAAGCTCAACATGTTCAACCAAGAACTCACCTGTATGCGCTGTAAGTCGTACAATCTGGCTCTGGAGTCACTTGGAGGAATCCACCGTATCTATGGAGTTATCTCCAAGAGGCGTTCAAGTCAAACCGGGAAGTGTGATGAAATTTCTGCTGAATGAAGGCATAAAAGCGATGGACGACGTACAGTCATGAGTCTGACGTGAAGGGCTGGCATTAATGCATGAGGGTAAAATTGGATTATATAAAGAAATAAAGGGATTTTCACTCCGAGGCATGTGCCCTGTTGTCCTGCTCAATCAACAGTCCCGCTTTGACTTGAACACAACTTGTAGATCCATCATAAACTGATGACCCAGATGACGTCAGGACATAATCAATCCTTTTCTTTCCTTCTCTCGTGTACACAACCCGACCCAGTTTTAACCCAAATTGTACAGGCCATGTTTTTTTTTTTCTTTCTTTTTTCACAAAGACTTAGTTGTACATATTTTGAACAGCTGTATCAACAAAGAACATTTGCCAGCTTGAGTGCAGGGCCAGTAGTCATGAGCAAGCCACAGCTACAGAGCAAACTGGGTTAGCATGCTGCCACTAGACCTGGTAGCTACAGACTTTAGCCTCCACAGACTTAGGCACCGAACTACCACTCCTAAAGACCCTGCACTGATCTGGAGATTCCATGCAGGAACTCTGCACTGTCACAAAGCCAGCGGCTCAAGGGAGGAACACAACCTTGCTGCCTTTCAAGGGTCATAATCTTCAAAATTTGCCACAAAGGCCCCAGCGAGGATTGAACTCACGACCTCTGGTTTACAAGACCAGCGCTCTAACCACTGAGCTATGGAGCCTTGTAAAGAGAACCACCTCAACCAAGAACTCACCTCTATGTGCTGTACGTTGTACAATTTGTCTCTGATGTCACTTGGATGAATCCACCTTATCTATGGTGTTATGTCCAAGGGGCGTTCAAGTCAAATTGGGACTTGTGATGAAATTCCGGGTGAAGGAAGGCATAGAGGCGATGGACATCTTTCATTCATGCGACTCAGCCGCAGTAAAACATCTGAACGGTGCAAACGTTTTAAAGAAGACCGTAGGTCCATGGATAAAGATACTGGCCTAGGTGGCTCGGAGCCCACTGCCGTCCTGAACATTCTTAACATTCAGCGAGTGGAAAGCCTGATCTGTGAAAATTGACCTCTTCAACTAACAGAAGAAAGAGATGCACCCGTCTATGGGAACTCTACACACAGTCATTCACCAACACCACTGGAACGTTTCTGGACCTTGGCTGGGAGTGATTGCCACATCCTCCGTTCAGTCCTGACCTCGCTCCAAGCTATTTCTACAAGGGGCTGCCCGATCACGGCTTGATGATCTCCAAGCACTAGTGAAACGCTGGAATAAATGCATTAGTGTAGCAGGGATTATATAGAGAAATAAAGGGTTTTTAATCTCAGACATGTGTGCTGCCTTGACTTGAGCACCACTTGGAGATTCCATCATAAACAAAAAGCTAGATGAGGTCCTGACATGATCCTTTTTCTTCTCTTCTCACTTGTCCACAACCCAACCCAGTTTTACCCCAAATTGTACAGGGTATGTTTTTGTTTCCTTCACAAAGACTTAATTATATTTTTTGAACAACAAACATTTTTCCAGCTTGAGGACAGAGGCCATGATACATCACAACATCGGCATGGTGCCACAAAGCCTTGAACCCACAACCTTAGCCTCTACTGACACAGCCTTAGTTGAGAGTTTGCACTGACTTGGAGATGCTATACAGGAGATCAACACTGTAACAAACTCAGCGGCTCAAGGAAGTAACCCAAGGTTGCTGCCTTTCAGGGTTGATACTTTCAAAACTCGGCACAGAGGCCGCAGTGAGGATTGAACTCACGACTCCTGGTTTACGAGACCAGCGCTCTAACCACTGAGCTATGGAGCCTGCTAAACCAAGCTCAACATGTTCAACCAAGAACTCACCTGTATGCGCTGTAAGTCGTACAATATGGCTCTGGAGTCACTTGGAGGAATCCACCGTATCTATGGAGTTATCTCCAAGAGGCGTTCAAGTCAAACCGGGAAGTGTGATGAAATTTCTGCTGAATGAAGGCATAAAAGCGATGGACGACGTACAGTCATGAGTCTGACGTGAAGGGCTGGCATTAATGCATGAGGGTAAAATTGGATTATATAAAGAAATAAAGGGATTTTCACTCCGAGGCATGTGCCCTGTTGTCCTGCTCAATCAACAGTCCCGCTTTGACTTGAACACAACTTGTAGATCCATCATAAACTGTGAGTCAAATGACGTCAGGACATAATCAATCCTTTTCTTTCCTTCTCTCGTGTACACAACCCGACCCAGTTTTAACCCAAATTGTACAGGCCATGTTTTTTTTCTTTCTTTTTTCACAAAGACTTAGTTGTACATATTTTGAACAGCTGTATCAACAAAGAACAACAAAGAACATTTGCCAGCTTGAGTGCAGGGCCAGTAGTCATGATACACCACAGCTACAGAGCAAACTGGGTTAGCATGCTGCCACTAGACCTGGTAGCTACAGACTTTAGCCTCCACAGACTTAGGCACCGAACTACCACTCCTAAAGACCCTGCACTGATCTGGAGATTCCATGCAGGAACTCTGCACTGTCACAAAGCCAGCGGCTCAAGGAAGGAACACAACCTTGCTGCCTTTCAAGGGTCATAATCTTCAAAATTTGCCACAAAGGCCCCAGCGAGGATTGAACTCACGACCTCTGGTTTACAAGACCAGCGCTCTAACCACTGAGCTATGGAGCCATGTAAAGAGAACCACCTCAACCAAGAACTCACCTCTATGTGCTGTACGTTGTACAATTTGTCTCTGATGTCACTTGGATGAATCCACCTTATCTATGGTGTTATGTCCAAGGGGCGTTCAAGTCAAATTGGGACTTGTGATGAAATTCCGGGTGAAGGAAGGCATAGAGGCGATGGACATCTTTCATTCATGCGACTCAGCCGCAGTAAAACATCTGAACGGTGCAAACGTTTTAAAGAAGACCGTAGGTCCATGGATAAAGATACTGGCCTAGGTGGCTCGGAGCCCACTGCCGTCCTGAACATTCTTAACATTCAGCGAGTGGAAAGCCTGATCTGTGAAAATTGACCTCTTCAACTAACAGAAGAAAGAGATGCACCCGTCTATGGGAACTCTACACACAGTCATTCACCAACACCACTGGAACGTTTCTGGACCTTGGCTGGGAGTGATTGCCACATCCTCCGTTCAGTCCTGACCTCGCTCCAAGCTATTTCTACAAGGGGCTGCCCGATCACGGCTTGATGATCTCCAAGCACTAGTGAAACGCTGGAATAAATGCATTAGTGTAGCAGGGATTATATAGAGAAATAAAGGGTTTTTAATCTCAGACATGTGTGCTGCCTTGACTTGAGCACCACTTGGAGATTCCATCATAAACAAAAAGCTAGATGAGGTCCTGACATGATCCTTTTTCTTCTCTTCTCACTTGTCCACAACCCAACCCAGTTTTACCCCAAATTGTACAGGGTATGTTTTTGTTTCCTTCACAAAGACTTAATTATATTTTTTGAACAACAAACATTTTTCCAGCTTGAGGACAGAGGCCATGATACATCACAACATCGGCATGGTGCCACAAAGCCTTGAACCCACAACCTTAGCCTCTACTGACACAGCCTTAGTTGAGAGTTTGCACTGACTTGGAGATGCTATACAGGAGATCAACACTGTAACAAACTCAGCGGCTCAAGGAAGTAACCCAAGGTTGCTGCCTTTCAGGGTTGATACTTTCAAAACTCGGCACAGAGGCCCCAGTGAGGATTGAACTCACGACTCCTGGTTTACGAGACCAGCGCTCTAACCACTGAGCTATGGAGCCTGCTAAACCAAGCTCAACATGTTCAACCAAGAACTCACCTGTATGCGCTGTAAGTCGTACAATATGGCTCTGGAGTCACTTGGAGGAATCCACCGTATCTATGGAGTTATCTCCAAGAGGCGTTCAAGTCAAACCGGGAAGTGTGATGAAATTTCTGCTGAATGAAGGCATAAAAGCGATGGACGACGTACAGTCATGAGTCTGACGTGAAGGGCTGGCATTAATGCATGAGGGTAAAATTGGATTATATAAAGAAATAAAGGGATTTTCACTCCGAGGCATGTGCCCTGTTGTCCTGCTCAATCAACAGTCCCGCTTTGACTTGAACACAACTTGTAGATCCATCATAAACTGTGAGTCAAATGACGTCAGGACATAATCAATCCTTTTCTTTCCTTCTCTCGTGTACACAACCCGACCCAGTTTTAACCCAAATTGTACAGGCCATGTTTTTTTTCTTTCTTTTTTCACAAAGACTTAGTTGGACATATTTTGAACAGCTGTATCAACAAAGAACAACAAAGAACATTTGCCAGCTTGAGTGCAGGGCCAGTAGTCATGATACACCACAGCTACAGAGCAAACTGGGTTAGCATGCTGCCACTAGACCTGGTAGCTACAGACTTTAGCCTCCACAGACTTAGGCACCGAACTACCACTCCTAAAGACCCTGCACTGATCTGGAGATTCCATGCAGGAACTCTGCACTGTCACAAAGCCAGCGGCTCAAGGAAGGAACACAACCTTGCTGCCTTTCAAGGGTCATAATCTTCAAAATTTGCCACAAAGGCCCCAGCGAGGATTGAACTCACGACCTCTGGTTTACAAGACCAGCGCTCTAACCACTGAGCTATGGAGCCTTGTAAAGAGAACCACCTCAACCAAGAACTCACCTCTATGTGCTGTACGTTGTACAATTTGTCTCTGATGTCACTTGGATGAATCCACCTTATCTATGGTGTTATGTCCAAGGGGCGTTCAAGTCAAATTGGGACTTGTGATGAAATTCCGGGTGAAGGAAGGCATAGAGGCGATGGACATCTTTCATTCATGCGACTCAGCCGCAGTAAAACATCTGAACGGTGCAAACGTTTTAAAGAAGACCGTAGGTCCATGGATAAAGATACTGGCCTAGGTGGCTCGGAGCCCACTGCCGTCCTGAACATTCTTAACATTCAGCGAGTGGAAAGCCTGATCTGTGAAAATTGACCTCTTCAACTAACAGAAGAAAGAGATGCACCCGTCTATGGGAACTCTACACACAGTCATTCACCAACACCACTGGAACGTTTCTGGACCTTGGCTGGGAGTGATTGCCACATCCTCCGTTCAGTCCTGACCTCGCTCCAAGCTATTTCTACAAGGGGCTGCCTGATCACGGCTTGATGATCTCCAAGCACTTGTGAAACGCTGGAATAAATGCATTAGTGTAGCAGGGATTATATAGAGAAATAAAGGGTTTTTAATCTCAGACATGTGTGCTGCCTTGACTTGAGCACCACTTGGAGATTCCATCATAAACAAAAAGCTAGATGAGGTCCTGACATGATCCTTTTTCTTCTCTTCTCACTTGTCCACAACCCAACCCAGTTTTACCCCAAATTGTACAGGGTATGTTTTTGTTTCCTTCACAAAGACTTAATTATATTTTTTGAACAACAAACATTTTTCCAGCTTGAGGACAGAGGCCATGATACATCACAACATCGGCATGGTGCCACAAAGCCTTGAACCCACAACCTTAGCCTCTACTGACACAGCCTTAGTTGAGAGTTTGCACTGACTTGGAGATGCTATACAGGAGATCAACACTGTAACAAACTCAGCGGCTCAAGGAAGTAACCCAAGGTTGCTGCCTTTCAGGGTTGATACTTTCAAAACTCGGCACAGAGGCCCCAGTGAGGATTGAACTCACGACTTCTGGTTTACGAGACCAGCGCTCTAACCACTGAGCTATGGAGCCTGCAAAACCAAGCTCAACCTGTTCAACCAAGAACTCACCTGTATGCGCTGTAAGTCGTACAATCTGGCTCTGGAGTCACTTGGAGGAATCCACCGTATCTATGGAGTTATCTCCAAGAGGCGTTCAAGTCAAACCGGGAAGTGTGATGAAATTTCTGCTGAATGAAGGCATAAAAGCGATGGACGTCGTACAGTCATGAGTCTGACGTGAAGCGCTGGCATTAATGCATGAGGGTAAAATTGGATTATATAAAGAAATAAAGGGATTTTTACTCCGAGGCATGTGCCCTGTTGTCCTGCTCAATCAACAGTCCCGCTTTGACTTGAACACAACTTGTAGATCCATCATAAACTGTGAGTCAAATGACGTCAGGACATAATCAATCCTTTTCTTTCCTTCTCTCGTGTACACAACCCGACCCAGTTTTAACCCAAATTGTACAGGCCATGTTTTTTTTCTTTCTTTTTTCACAAAGACTTAGTTGTACATATTTTGAACAGCTGTATCAACAAAGAACATTTGCCAGCTTAAGTGCAGGGCCAGTAGTCATGATACACCACAGCTACAGAGCAAACTGGGTTAGCATGCTGCCACTAGACCTGGTAGCTACAGACTTTAGCCTCCACAGACTTAGGCACCGAACTACCACTCCTAAAGACCCTGCACTGATCTGGAGATTCCATGCAGGAACTCTGCACTGTCACAAAGCCAGCGGCTCAAGGAAGGAACACAACCTTGCTGCCTTTCAAGGGTCATAATCTTCAAAATTTGCCACAAAGGCCCCAGCGAGGATTGAACTCACGACCTCTGGTTTACAAGACCAGCGCTCTAACCACTGAGCTATGGAGCCTTGTAAAGAGAACCACCTCAACCAAGAACTCACCTCTATGTGCTGTACGTTGTACAATTTGTCTCTGATGTCACTTGGATGAATCCACCTTATCTATGGTGTTATGTCCAAGGGGCGTTCAAGTCAAATTGGGACTTGTGATGAAATTCCGGGTGAAGGAAGGCATAGAGGCGATGGACATCTTTCATTCATGCGACTCAGCCGCAGTAAAACATCTGAACGGTGCAAACGTTTTAAAGAAGACCGTAGGTCCATGGATAAAGATACTGGCCTAGGTGGCTCGGAGCCCACTGCCGTCCTGAACATTCTTAACATTCAGCGAGTGGAAAGCCTGATCTGTGAAAATTGACCTCTTCAACTAACAGAAGAAAGAGATGCACCCGTCTATGGGAACTCTACACACAGTCATTCACCAACACCACTGGAACGTTTCTGGACCTTGGCTGGGAGTGATTGCCACATCCTCCGTTCAGTCCTGACCTCGCTCCAAGCTATTTCTACAAGGGGCTGCCCGATCACGGCTTGATGATCTCCAAGCACTAGTGAAACGCTGGAATAAATGCATTAGTGTAGCAGGGATTATATAGAGAAATAAAGGGTTTTTAATCTCAGACATGTGTGCTGCCTTGACTTGAGCACCACTTGGAGATTCCATCATAAACAAAAAGCTAGATGAGGTCCTGACATGATCCTTTTTCTTCTCTTCTCACTTGTCCACAACCCAACCCAGTTTTACCCCAAATTGTACAGGGTATGTTTTTGTTTCCTTCACAAAGACTTAATTATATTTTTTGAACAACAAACATTTTTCCAGCTTGAGGACAGAGGCCATGATACATCACAACATCGGCATGGTGCCACAAAGCCTTGAACCCACAACCTTAGCCTCTACTGACACAGCCTTAGTTGAGAGTTTGCACTGACTTGGAGATGCTATACAGGAGATCAACACTGTAACAAACTCAGCGGCTCAAGGAAGTAACCCAAGGTTGCTGCCTTTCAGGGTTGATACTTTCAAAACTCGGCACAGAGGCCCCAGTGAGGATTGAACTCACGACTTCTGGTTTACGAGACCAGCGCTCTAACCACTGAGCTATGGAGCCTGCAAACCAAGCTCAACCTGTTCAACCAAGAACTCACCTGTATGCGCTGTAAGTCGTACAATCTGGCTCTGGAGTCACTTGGAGGAATCCACCGTATCTATGGAGTTATCTCCAAGAGGCGTTCAAGTCAAACTGGGAAGTGTGATGAAATTTCTGGTGAATAAGGCATGAAAGCGATGGACGTCGTACAGTCATGAGTCTGACGTGAAACGCTGGCATTAATGCATGAGGGTAAAATTGGATTATATAAAGAAATAAAGGGATTTTCACTCCGAGGCATGTGCCCTGTTGTCCTGCTCAATCAACAGTCCCGCTTTGACTTGAACACAACTTGTAGATCCATCATAAACTGTGAGTCAAATGACGTCAGGACATAATCAATCCTTTTCTTTCCTTCTCTCGTGTACACAACCCGACCCAGTTTTAACCCAAATTGTACAGGCCATGTTTTTTTTCTTTCTTTTTTCACAAAGACTTAGTTGTACATATTTTGAACAGCTGTATCAACAAAGAACATTTGCCAGCTTAAGTGCAGGGCCAGTAGTCATGATACACCACAGCTACAGAGCAAACTGGGTTAGCATGCTGCCACTAGACCTGGTAGCTACAGACTTTAGCCTCCACAGACTTAGGCACCGAACTACCACTCCTAAAGACCCTGCACTGATCTGAAGATTCCATGCAGGAACTCTGCACTGTCACAAAGCCAGCGGCTCAAGGGAGGAACACAACCTTGCTGCCTTTCAAGGGTCATAATCTTCAAAATTTGCCACAAAGGCCCCAGCGAGGATTGAACTCACGACCTCTGGTTTACAAGACCAGCGCTCTAACCACTGAGCTATGGAGCCTTGTAAAGAGAACCACCTCAACCAAGAACTCACCTCTATGTGCTGTACGTTGTACAATTTGTCTCTGATGTCACTTGGATGAATCCACCTTATCTATGGTGTTATGTCCAAGGGGCGTTCAAGTCAAATTGGGACTTGTGATGAAATTCCGGGTGAAGGAAGGCATAGAGGCGATGGACATCTTTCATTCATGCGACTCAGCCGCAGTAAAACATCTGAACGGTGCAAACGTTTTAAAGAAGACCGTAGGTCCATGGATAAAGATACTGGCCTAGGTGGCTCGGAGCCCACTGCCGTCCTGAACATTCTTAACATTCAGCGAGTGGAAAGCCTGATCTGTGAAAATTGACCTCTTCAACTAACAGAAGAAAGAGATGCACCCGTCTATGGGAACTCTACACACAGTCATTCACCAACACCACTGGAACGTTTCTGGACCTTGGCTGGGAGTGATTGCCACATCCTCCGTTCAGTCCTGACCTCGCTCCAAGCTATTTCTACAAGGGGCTGCCCGATCACGGCTTGATGATCTCCAAGCACTAGTGAAACGCTGGAATAAATGCATTAGTGTAGCAGGGATTATATAGAGAAATAAAGGGTTTTTAATCTCAGACATGTGTGCTGCCTTGACTTGAGCACCACTTGGAGATTCCATCATAAACAAAAAGCTAGATGAGGTCCTGACATGATCCTTTTTCTTTCCTTCTCACTTGTCCACAACCCAACCCAGTTTTACCCCAAATTGTACAGGGTATGTTTTTGTTTCCTTCACAAAGACTTAATTATATTTTTTGAACAGCAAACATTTTTCCAGCTTGAGGACAGAGGCCATGATACATCACAACATCAGCATGGTGCCACAAAGCCTTGAACCCACAACCTTAGCCTCTACTGACACAGCCTTAGTTGAGAGTTTGCACTGACTTGGAGATGCTATACAGGAGATCAACACTGTAACAAACTCAGCGGCTCAAGGAAGTAACCCAAGGTTGCTGCCTTTCAGGGTTGATACTTTCAAAACTCGGCACAGAGGCCCCAGTGAGGATTGAACTCACGACTTCTGGTTTACGAGACCAGCGCTCTAACCACTGAGCTATGGAGCCTGCAAAACCAAGCTCAACCTGTTCAACCAAGAACTCACCTGTATGCGCTGTAAGTCGTACAATCTGGCTCTGGAGTCACTTGGAGGAATCCACCGTATCTATGGAGTTATCTCCAAGAGGCGTTCAAGTCAAACCGGGAAGTGTGATGAAATTTCTGCTGAATGAAGGCATAAAAGCGATGGACGTCGTACAGTCATGAGTCTGACGTGAAGCGCTGGCATTAATGCATGAGGGTAAAATTGGATTATATAAAGAAATAAAGGGATTTTCACTCCGAGGCATGTGCCCTGTTGTCCTGCTCAATCAACAGTCCCGCTTTGACTTGAACACAACTTGTAGATCCATCATAAACTGTGAGTCAAATGACGTCAGGACATAATCAATCCTTTTCTTTCCTTCTCTCGTGTACACAACCCGACCCAGTTTTAACCCAAATTGTACAGGCCATGTTTTTTTTCTTTCTTTTTTCACAAAGACTTAGTTGTACATATTTTGAACAGCTGTATCAACAAAGAACATTTGCCAGCTTAAGTGCAGGGCCAGTAGTCATGATACACCACAGCTACAGAGCAAACTGGGTTAGCATGCTGCCACTAGACCTGGTAGCTACAGACTTTAGCCTCCACAGACATAGGCACCGAACTACCACTCCTAAAGACCCTGCACTGTCACAAAGCCAGCGGCTCAAGGAAGGAACACAACCTTGCTGCCTTTCAAGGGTCATAATCTTCAAAATTTGCCACAAAGGCCCCAGCGAGGATTGAACTCACGACCTCTGGTTTACAAGACCAGCACTCTAACCACTGAGCTATGGAGCCTTGTAAAGAGAACCACCTCAACCAAGAACTCACCTCTATGTGCTGTACGTTGTACAATTTGTCTCTGATGTCACTTGGATGAATCCACCTTATCTATGGTGTTATGTCCAAGGGGCGTTCAAGTCAAATTGGGACTTGTGATGAAATTCCGGGTGAAGGAAGGCATAGAGGCGATGGACATCTTTCATTCATGCGACTCAGCCGCAGTAAAACATCTGAACGGTGCAAACGTTTTAAAGAAGACCGTAGGTCCATGGATAAAGATACTGGCCTAGGTGGCTCGGAGCCCACTGCCGTCCTGAACATTCTTAACATTCAGCGAGTGGAAAGCCTGATCTGTGAAAATTGACCTCTTCAACTAACAGAAGAAAGAGATGCACCCGTCTATGGGAACTCTACACACAGTCATTCACCAACACCACTGGAACGTTTCTGGACCTTGGCTGGGAGTGATTGCCACATCCTCCGTTCAGTCCTGACCTCGCTCCAAGCTATTTCTACAAGGGGCTGCCCGATCACGGCTTGATGATCTCCAAGCACTAGTGAAACGCTGGAATAAATGCATTAGTGTAGCAGGGATTATATAGAGAAATAAAGGGTTTTTAATCTCAGACATGTGTGCTGCCTTGACTTGAGCACCACTTGGAGATTCCATCATAAACAAAAAGCTAGATGAGGTCCTGACATGATCCTTTTTCTTCTCTTCTCACTTGTCCACAACCCAACCCAGTTTTACCCCAAATTGTACAGGGTATGTTTTTGTTTCCTTCACAAAGACTTAATTATATTTTTTGAACAACAAACATTTTTCCAGCTTGAGGACAGAGGCCATGATACATCACAACATCGGCATGGTGCCACAAAGCCTTGAACCCACAACCTTAGCCTCTACTGACACAGCCTTAGTTGAGAGTTTGCACTGACTTGGAGATGCTATACAGGAGATCAACACTGTAACAAACTCAGCGGCTCAAGGAAGTAACCCAAGGTTGCTGCCTTTCAGGGTTGATACTTTCAAAACTCAGCACAGAGGCCCCAGTGAGGATTGAACTCACGACTTCTGGTTTACGAGACCAGCGCTCTAACCACTGAGCTATGGAGCCTGCAAACCAAGCTCAACCTGTTCAACCAAGAACTCACCTGTATGCGCTGTAAGTCGTACAATCTGGCTCTGGAGTCACTTGGAGGAATCCACCGTATCTATGGAGTTATCTCCAAGAGGCGTTCAAGTCAAACCGGGAAGTGTGATGAAATTTCTGCTGAATGAAGGCATAAAAGCGATGGACGACGTACAGTCATGAGTCTGACGTGAAGGGCTGGCATTAATGCATGAGGGTAAAATTGGATTATATAAAGAAATAAAGGGATTTTCACTCCGAGGCATGTGCCCTGTTGTCCTGCTCAATCAACAGTCCCGCTTTGACTTGAACACAACTTGTAGATCCATCATAAACTGTGAGTCAAATGACGTCAGGACATAATCAATCCTTTTCTTTCCTTCTCTCGTGTACACAACCCGACCCAGTTTTAACCCAAATTGTACAGGCCATGTTTTTTTTCTTTCTTTTTTCACAAAGACTTAGTTGTACATATTTTGAACAGCTGTATCAACAAAGAACAACAAAGAACATTTGCCAGCTTGAGTGCAGGGCCAGTAGTCATGATACACCACAGCTACAGAGCAAACTGGGTTAGCATGCTGCCACTAGACCTGGTAGCTACAGACTTTAGCCTCCACAGACTTAGGCACCGAACTACCACTCCTAAAGACCCTGCACTGATCTGGAGATTCCATGCAGGAACTCTGCACTGTCACAAAGCCAGCGGCTCAAGGAAGGAACACAACCTTGCTGCCTTTCAAGGGTCATAATCTTCAAAATTTGCCACAAAGGCCCCAGCGAGGATTGAACTCACGACCTCTGGTTTACAAGACCAGCGCTCTAACCACTGAGCTATGGAGCCTTGTAAAGAGAACCACCTCAACCAAGAACTCACCTCTATGTGCTGTACGTTGTACAATTTGTCTCTGATGTCACTTGGATGAATCCACCTTATCTATGGTGTTATGTCCAAGGGGCGTTCAAGTCAAATTGGGACTTGTGATGAAATTCCGGGTGAAGGAAGGCATAGAGGCGATGGACATCTTTCATTCATGCGACTCAGCCGCAGTAAAACATCTGAACGGTGCAAACGTTTTAAAGAAGACCGTAGGTCCATGGATAAAGATACTGGCCTAGGTGGCTCGGAGCCCACTGCCGTCCTGAACATTCTTAACATTCAGCGAGTGGAAAGCCTGATCTGTGAAAATTGACCTCTTCAACTAACAGAAGAAAGAGATGCACCCGTCTATGGGAACTCTACACACAGTCATTCACCAACACCACTGGAACGTTTCTGGACCTTGGCTGGGAGTGATTGCCACATCCTCCGTTCAGTCCTGACCTCGCTCCAAGCTATTTCTACAAGGGGCTGCCCGATCACGGCTTGATGATCTCCAAGCACTAGTGAAACGCTGGAATAAATGCATTAGTGTAGCAGGGATTATATAGAGAAATAAAGGGTTTTTAATCTCAGACATGTGTGCTGCCTTGACTTGAGCACCACTTGGAGATTCCATCATAAACAAAAAGCTAGATGAGGTCCTGACATGATCCTTTTTCTTCTCTTCTCACTTGTCCACAACCCAACCCAGTTTTACCCCAAATTGTACAGGGTATGTTTTTGTTTCCTTCACAAAGACTTAATTATATTTTTTGAACAACAAACATTTTTCCAGCTTGAGGACAGAGGCCATGATACATCACAACATCGGCATGGTGCCACAAAGCCTTGAACCCACAACCTTAGCCTCTACTGACACAGCCTTAGTTGAGAGTTTGCACTGACTTGGAGATGCTATACAGGAGATCAACACTGTAACAAACTCAGCGGCTCAAGGAAGTAACCCAAGGTTGCTGCCTTTCAGGGTTGATACTTTCAAAACTCGGCACAGAGGCCCCAGTGAGGATTGAACTCACGACTTCTGGTTTACGAGACCAGCGCTCTAACCACTGAGCTATGGAGCCTGCTAAACCAAGCTCAACATGTTCAACCAAGAACTCACCTGTATGCGCTGTAAGTCGTACAATCTGGCTCTGGAGTCACTTGGAGGAATCCACCGTATCTATGGAGTTATCTCCAAGAGGCGTTCAAGTCAAACCGGGAAGTGTGATGAAATTTCTGCTGAATGAAGGCATAAAAGCGATGGACGACGTACAGTCATGAGTCTGACGTGAAGCGCTGGCATTAATGCATGAGGGTAAAATTGGATTATATAAAGAAATAAAGGGATTTTCACTCCGAGGCATGTGCCCTGTTGTCCTGCTCAATCAACAGTCCCGCTTTGACTTGAACACAACTTGTAGGGGCCAGGGGTAGCTCAGTGGTTAAGGCATTGGACTATGGTTCGGAAGATCCCAGGTTCAAACCCCACAACCACCAAGTTGCCACTGTTGGGCCCTTGAGCAAGGCCCTTAACCCTCAACTGCTCAGATGTATAATGAGATAAAAATGTAAGTCGCTCTGGATAAGAGCGTCTGCCAAATGCCTAAATGTAAATGTAAATGTAGATCCATCATAAACTGTGAGTCAAATGACGTCAGGACATAATCAATCCTTTTCTTTCCTTCTCTCGTGTACACAACCCGACCCAGTTTTAACCCAAATTGTACAGGCCATGTTTTTTTTCTTTCTTTTTTCACAAAGACTTAGTTGTACATATTTTAAACAGCTGTATCAACAAAGAACAACAAAAAACATTTGCCAGCTTGAGTGCAGGGCCAGTAGTCATGATACACCACAGCTACAGAGCAAACTGGGTTAGCATGCTGCCACTAGACCTGGTAGCTACAGACTTTAGCCTCCACAGACTTAGGCACCGAACTACCACTCCTAAAGACCCTGCACTGATCTGGAGATTCCATGCAGGAACTCTGCACTGTCACAAAGCCAGCGGCTCAAGGAAGGAACACAACCTTGCTGCCTTTCAAGGGTCATAATCTTCAAAATTTGCCACAAAGGCCCCAGCGAGGATTGAACTCACGACCTCTGGTTTACAAGACCAGCGCTCTAACCACTGAGCTATGGAGCCTTGTAAAGAGAACCACCTCAACCAAGAACTCACCTCTATGTGCTGTACGTTGTACAATTTGTCTCTGATGTCACTTGGATGAATCCACCTTATCTATGGTGTTATGTCCAAGGGGCGTTCAAGTCAAATTGGGACTTGTGATGAAATTCCGGGTGAAGGAAGGCATAGAGGCGATGGACATCTTTCATTCATGCGACTCAGCCGCAGTAAAACATCTGAACGGTGCAAACGTTTTAAAGAAGACCGTAGGTCCATGGATAAAGATACTGGCCTAGGTGGCTCGGAGCCCACTGCCGTCCTGAACATTCTTAACATTCAGCGAGTGGAAAGCCTGATCTGTGAAAATTGACCTCTTCAACTAACAGAAGAAAGAGATGCACCCGTCTATGGGAACTCTACACACAGTCATTCACCAACACCACTGGAACGTTTCTGGACCTTGGCTGGGAGTGATTGCCACATCCTCCGTTCAGTCCTGACCTCGCTCCAAGCTATTTCTACAAGGGGCTGCCCGATCACGGCTTGATGATCTCCAAGCACTAGTGAAACGCTGGAATAAATGCATTAGTGTAGCAGGGATTATATAGAGAAATAAAGGGTTTTTAATCTCAGACATGTGTGCTGCCTTGACTTGAGCACCACTTGGAGATTCCATCATAAACAAAAAGCTAGATGAGGTCCTGACATGATCCTTTTTCTTCTCTTCTCACTTGTCCACAACCCAACCCAGTTTTACCCCAAATTGTACAGGGTATGTTTTTGTTTCCTTCACAAAGACTTAATTATATTTTTTGAACAACAAACATTTTTCCAGCTTGAGGACAGAGGCCATGATACATCACAACATCGGCATGGTGCCACAAAGCCTTGAACCCACAACCTTAGCCTCTACTGACACAGCCTTAGTTGAGAGTTTGCACTGACTTGGAGATGCTATACAGGAGATCAACACTGTAACAAACTCAGCGGCTCAAGGAAGTAACCCAAGGTTGCTGCCTTTCAGGGTTGATACTTTCAAAACTCGGCACAGAGGCCCCAGTGAGGATTGAACTCACGACTTCTGGTTTACGAGACCAGCGCTCTAACCACTGAGCTATGGAGCCTGCAAAACCAAGCTCAACCTGTTCAACCAAGAACTCACCTGTATGCGCTGTAAGTCGTACAATCTGGCTCTGGAGTCACTTGGAGGAATCCACCGTATCTATGGAGTTATCTCCAAGAGGCGTTCAAGTCAAACCGGGAAGTGTGATGAAATTTCTGCTGAATGAAGGCATAAAAGCGATGGACGTCGTACAGT
This sequence comes from Clarias gariepinus, assembly GCF_024256425.1. Lineage (NCBI taxonomy): Eukaryota > Metazoa > Chordata > Actinopteri > Siluriformes > Clariidae > Clarias > Clarias gariepinus. The sequence goes on along the minus strand of NC_071100.1, from coordinate 50,034,342 downwards.
CATGAGTCTGACGTGAAGCCCTGGCATTAATGCATGAGGGTAAAATTGGATTATATAAAGAAATAAAGGGATTTTCACTCCGAGGCATGTGCCCTGTTGTCCTGCTCAATCAACAGTCCCGCTTTGACTTGAACACAACTTGTAGATCCATCATAAACTGTGAGTCAAATGACGTCAGGACATAATCAATCCTTTTCTTTCCTTCTCTCGTGTACACAACCCGACCCAGTTTTAACCCAAATTGTACAGGCCATGTTTTTTTTCTTTCTTTTTTCACAAAGACTTAGTTGTACATATTTTGAACAGCTGTATCAACAAAGAACATTTGCCAGCTTAAGTGCAGGGCCAGTAGTCATGATACACCACAGCTACAGAGCAAACTGGGTTAGCATGCTGCCACTAGACCTGGTAGCTACAGACTTTAGCCTCCACAGACTTAGGCACCGAACTACCACTCCTAAAGACCCTGCACTGATCTGGAGATTCCATGCAGGAACTCTGCACTGTCACAAAGCCAGCGGCTCAAGGAAGGAACACAACCTTGCTGCCTTTCAAGGGTCATAATCTTCAAAATTTGCCACAAAGGCCCCAGCGAGGATTGAACTCACGACCTCTGGTTTACAAGACCAGCGCTCTAACCACTGAGCTATGGAGCCTTGTAAAGAGAACCACCTCAACCAAGAACTCACCTCTATGTGCTGTACGTTGTACAATTTGTCTCTGATGTCACTTGGATGAATCCACCTTATCTATGGTGTTATGTCCAAGGGGCGTTCAAGTCAAATTGGGACTTGTGATGAAATTCCGGGTGAAGGAAGGCATAGAGGCGATGGACATCTTTCATTCATGCGACTCAGCCGCAGTAAAACATCTGAACGGTGCAAACGTTTTAAAGAAGACCGTAGGTCCATGGATAAAGATACTGGCCTAGGTGGCTCGGAGCCCACTGCCGTCCTGAACATTCTTAACATTCAGCGAGTGGAAAGCCTGATCTGTGAAAATTGACCTCTTCAACTAACAGAAGAAAGAGATGCACCCGTCTATGGGAACTCTACACACAGTCATTCACCAACACCACTGGAACGTTTCTGGACCTTGGCTGGGAGTGATTGCCACATCCTCCGTTCAGTCCTGACCTCGCTCCAAGCTATTTCTACAAGGGGCTGCCCGATCACGGCTTGATGATCTCCAAGCACTAGTGAAACGCTGGAATAAATGCATTAGTGTAGCAGGGATTATATAGAGAAATAAAGGGTTTTTAATCTCAGACATGTGTGCTGCCTTGACTTGAGCACCACTTGGAGATTCCATCATAAACAAAAAGCTAGATGAGGTCCTGACATGATCCTTTTTCTTCTCTTCTCACTTGTCCACAACCCAACCCAGTTTTACCCCAAATTGTACAGGGTATGTTTTTGTTTCCTTCACAAAGACTTAATTATATTTTTTGAACAACAAACATTTTTCCAGCTTGAGGACAGAGGCCATGATACATCACAACATCGGCATGGTGCCACAAAGCCTTGAACCCACAACCTTAGCCTCTACTGACACAGCCTTAGTTGAGAGTTTGCACTGACTTGGAGATGCTATACAGGAGATCAACACTGTAACAAACTCAGCGGCTCAAGGAAGTAACCCAAGGTTGCTGCCTTTCAGGGTTGATACTTTCAAAACTCAGCACAGAGGCCCCAGTGAGGATTGAACTCACGACTTCTGGTTTACGAGACCAGCGCTCTAACCACTGAGCTATGGAGCCTGCAAAACCAAGCTCAACCTGTTCAACCAAGAACTCACCTGTATGCGCTGTAAGTCGTACAATCTGGCTCTGGAGTCACTTGGAGGAATCCACCGTATCTATGGAGTTATCTCCAAGAGGCGTTCAAGTCAAACCGGGAAGTGTGATGAAATTTCTGCTGAATGAAGGCATAAAAGCGATGGACGACGTACAGTCATGAGTCTGACGTGAAGGGCTGGCATTAATGCATGAGGGTAAAATTGGATTATATAAAGAAATAAAGGGATTTTCACTCCGAGGCATGTGCCCTGTTGTCCTGCTCAATCAACAGTCCCGCTTTGACTTGAACACAACTTGTAGATCCATCATAAACTGTGAGTCAAATGACGTCAGGACATAATCAATCCTTTTCTTTCCTTCTCTCGTGTACACAACCCGACCCAGTTTTAACCCAAATTGTACAGGCCATGTTTTTTTTCTTTCTTTTTTCACAAAGACTTAGTTGTACATATTTTGAACAGCTGTATCAACAAAGAACAACAAAGAACATTTGCCAGCTTGAGTGCAGGGCCAGTAGTCATGATACACCACAGCTACAGAGCAAACTGGGTTAGCATGCTGCCACTAGACCTGGTAGCTACAGACTTTAGCCTCCACAGACTTAGGCACCGAACTACCACTCCTAAAGACCCTGCACTGATCTGGAGATTCCATGCAGGAACTCTGCACTGTCACAAAGCCAGCGGCTCAAGGAAGGAACACAACCTTGCTGCCTTTCAAGGGTCATAATCTTCAAAATTTGCCACAAAGGCCCCAGCGAGGATTGAACTCACGACCTCTGGTTTACAAGACCAGCGCTCTAACCACTGAGCTATGGAGCCTTGTAAAGAGAACCACCTCAACCAAGAACTCACCTCTATGTGCTGTACGTTGTACAATTTGTCTCTGATGTCACTTGGATGAATCCACCTTATCTATGGTGTTATGTCCAAGGGGCGTTCAAGTCAAATTGGGACTTGTGATGAAATTCCGGGTGAAGGTAGGCATAGAGGCGATGGACATCTTTCATTCATGCGACTCAGCCGCAGTAAAACATCTGAACGGTGCAAACGTTTTAAAGAAGACCGTAGGTCCATGGATAAAGATACTGGCCTAGGTGGCTCGGAGCCCACTGCCGTCCTGAACATTCTTAACATTCAGCGAGTGGAAAGCCTGATCTGTGAAAATTGACCTCTTCAACTAACAGAAGAAAGAGATGCACCCGTCTATGGGAACTCTACACACAGTCATTCACCAACACCACTGGAACGTTTCTGGACCTTGGCTGGGAGTGATTGCCACATCCTCCGTTCAGTCCTGACCTCGCTCCAAGCTATTTCTACAAGGGGCTGCCCGATCACGGCTTGATGATCTCCAAGCACTAGTGAAACGCTGGAATAAATGCATTAGTGTAGCAGGGATTATATAGAGAAATAAAGGGTTTTTAATCTCAGACATGTGTGCTGCCTTGACTTGAGCACCACTTGGAGATTCCATCATAAACAAAAAGCTAGATGAGGTCCTGACATGATCCTTTTTCTTCTCTTCTCACTTGTCCACAACCCAACCCAGTTTTACCCCAAATTGTACAGGGTATGTTTTTGTTTCCTTCACAAAGACTTAATTATATTTTTTGAACAACAAACATTTTTCCAGCTTGAGGACAGAGGCCATGATACATCACAACATCGGCATGGTGCCACAAAGCCTTGAACCCACAACCTTAGCCTCTACTGACACAGCCTTAGTTGAGAGTTTGCACTGACTTGGAGATGCTATACAGGAGATCAACACTGTAACAAACTCAGCGGCTCAAGGAAGTAACCCAAGGTTGCTGCCTTTCAGGGTTGATACTTTCAAAACTCAGCACAGAGGCCCCAGTGAGGATTGAACTCACGACTTCTAGTTTACGAGACCAGCGCTCTAACCACTGAGCTATGGAGCCTGCAAAACCAAGCTCAACCTGTTCAACCAAGAACTCACCTGTATGCGCTGTAAGTCGTACAATCTGGCTCTGGAGTCACTTGGAGGAATCCACCGTATCTATGGAGTTATCTCCAAGAGGCGTTCAAGTCAAACCGGGAAGTGTGATGAAATTTCTGCTGAATGAAGGCATAAAAGCGATGGACGACGTACAGTCATGAGTCTGACGTGAAGGGCTGGCATTAATGCATGAGGGTAAAATTGGATTATATAAAGAAATAAAGGGATTTTCACTCCGAGGCATGTGCCCTGTTGTCCTGCTCAATCAACAGTCCCGCTTTGACTTGAACACAACTTGTAGATCCATCATAAACTGTGAGTCAAATGACGTCAGGACATAATCAATCCTTTTCTTTCCTTCTCTCGTGTACACAACCCGACCCAGTTTTAACCCAAATTGTACAGGCCATGTTTTTTTTCTTTCTTTTTTCACAAAGACTTAGTTGTACATATTTTGAACAGCTGTATCAACAAAGAACATTTGCCAGCTTAAGTGCAGGGCCAGTAGTCATGATACACCACAGCTACAGAGCAAACTGGGTTAGCATGCTGCCACTAGACCTGGTAGCTACAGACTTTAGCCTCCACAGACTTAGGCACCGAACTACCACTCCTAAAGACCCTGCACTGATCTGGAGATTCCATGCAGGAACTCTGCACTGTCACAAAGCCAGCGGCTCAAGGAAGGAACACAACCTTGCTGCCTTTCAAGGGTCATAATCTTCAAAATTTGCCACAAAGGCCCCAGCGAGGATTGAACTCACGACCTCTGGTTTACAAGACCAGCGCTCTAACCACTGAGCTATGGAGCCTTGTAAAGAGAACCACCTCAACCAAGAACTCACCTCTATGTGCTGTACGTTGTACAATTTGTCTCTGATGTCACTTGGATGAATCCACCTTATCTATGGTGTTATGTCCAAGGGGCGTTCAAGTCAAATTGGGACTTGTGATGAAATTCCGGGTGAAGGAAGGCATAGAGGCGATGGACATCTTTCATTCATGCGACTCAGCCGCAGTAAAACATCTGAACGGTGCAAACGTTTTAAAGAAGACCGTAGGTCCATGGATAAAGATACTGGCCTAGGTGGCTCGGAGCCCACTGCCGTCCTGAACATTCTTAACATTCAGCGAGTGGAAAGCCTGATCTGTGAAAATTGACCTCTTCAACTAACAGAAGAAAGAGATGCACCCGTCTATGGGAACTCTACACACAGTCATTCACCAACACCACTGGAACGTTTCTGGACCTTGGCTGGGAGTGATTGCCACATCCTCCGTTCAGTCCTGACCTCGCTCCAAGCTATTTCTACAAGGGGCTGCCCGATCACGGCTTGATGATCTCCAAGCACTAGTGAAACGCTGGAATAAATGCATTAGTGTAGCAGGGATTATATAGAGAAATAAAGGGTTTTTAATCTCAGACATGTGTGCTGCCTTGACTTGAGCACCACTTGGAGATTCCATCATAAACAAAAAGCTAGATGAGGTCCTGACATGATCCTTTTTCTTCTCTTCTCACTTGTCCACAACCCAACCCAGTTTTACCCCAAATTGTACAGGGTATGTTTTTGTTTCCTTCACAAAGACTTAATTATATTTTTTGAACAACAAACATTTTTCCAGCTTGAGGACAGAGGCCATGATACATCACAACATCGGCATGGTGCCACAAAGCCTTGAACCCACAACCTTAGCCTCTACTGACACAGCCTTAGTTGAGAGTTTGCACTGACTTGGAGATGCTATACAGGAGATCAACACTGTAACAAACTCAGCGGCTCAAGGAAGTAACCCAAGGTTGCTGCCTTTCAGGGTTGATACTTTCAAAACTCGGCACAGAGGCCCCAGTGAGGATTGAACTCACGACTTCTGGTTTACGAGACCAGCGCTCTAACCACTGAGCTATGGAGCCTGCAAAACCAAGCTCAACCTGTTCAACCAAGAACTCACCTGTATGCGCTGTAAGTCGTACAATCTGGCTCTGGAGTCACTTGGAGGAATCCACCGTATCTATGGAGTTATCTCCAAGAGGCGTTCAAGTCAAACCGGGAAGTGTGATGAAATTTCTGCTGAATGAAGGCATAAAAGCGATGGACGTCGTACAGTCATGAGTCTGACGTGAAGCGCTGGCATTAATGCATGAGGGTAAAATTGGATTATATAAAGAAATAAAGGGATTTTCACTCCGAGGCATGTGCCCTGTTGTCCTGCTCAATCAACAGTCCCGCTTTGACTTGAACACAACTTGTAGATCCATCATAAACTGTGAGTCAAATGACGTCAGGACATAATCAATCCTTTTCTTTCCTTCTCTCGTGTACACAACCCGACCCAGTTTTAACCCAAATTGTACAGGCCATGTTTTTTTTCTTTCTTTTTTCACAAAGACTTAGTTGTACATATTTTGAACAGCTGTATCAACAAAGAACATTTGCCAGCTTAAGTGCAGGGCCAGTAGTCATGATACACCACAGCTACAGAGCAAACTGGGTTAGCATGCTGCCACTAGACCTGGTAGCTACAGACTTTAGCCTCCACAGACTTAGGCACCGAACTACCACTCCTAAAGACCCTGCACTGATCTGGAGATTCCATGCAGGAACTCTGCACTGTCACAAAGCCAGCGGCTCAAGGAAGGAACACAACCTTGCTGCCTTTCAAGGGTCATAATCTTCAAAACTCGGCACAGAGGCCCCAGTGAGGATTGAACTCACGACTTCTGGTTTACGAGACCAGCGCTCTAACCACTGAGCTATGGAGCCTGCAAAACCAAGCTCAACCTGTTCAACCAAGAACTCACCTGTATGCGCTGTAAGTCGTACAATCTGGCTCTGGAGTCACTTGGAGGAATCCACCGTATCTATGGAGTTATCTCCAAGAGGCGTTCAAGTCAAACTGGGAAGTGTGATGAAATTTCTGGTGAATAAGGCATGAAAGCGATGGACGTCGTACAGTCATGAGTCTGACGTGAAACGCTGGCATTAATGCATGAGGGTAAAATTGGATTATATAAAGAAATAAAGGGATTTTCACTCCAAGGCATGTGCCCTGTTGTCCTGCTCAATCAACAGTCCCGCTTTGACTTGAACACAACTTGTAGATCCATCATAAACTGTGAGCCGAATGACGTCAGGACATAATCAATCCTTTTCTTTCCTTCTCTCGTGTAAACAACCTGACCCAGTTTTAACCCAAATTGTACAGGCCATGTTTTTTTTCTTTCTTTTTTCACAAAGACTTAGTTGTACATATTTTGAACAGCTGTATCAACAAAGAACATTTGCCAGCTTAAGTGCAGGGCCAGTAGTCATGATACACCACAGCTACAGAGCAAACTGGGTTAGCATGCTGCCACTAGACCTGGTAGCTACAGACTTTAGCCTCCACAGACTTAGGCACCGAACTACCACTCCTAAAGACCCTGCACTGATCTGGAGATTCCATGCAGGAACTCTGCACTGTCACAAAGCCAGCGGCTCAAGGAAGGAACACAACCTTGCTGCCTTTCAAGGGTCATAATCTTCAAAATTTGCCACAAAGGCCCCAGCGAGGATTGAACTCACGACCTCTGGTTTACAAGACCAGCGCTCTAACCACTGAGCTATGGAGCCTTGTAAAGAGAACCACCTCAACCAAGAACTCACCTCTATGTGCTGTACGTTGTACAATTTGTCTCTGATGTCACTTGGATGAATCCACCTTATCTATGGTGTTATGTCCAAGGGGCGTTCAAGTCAAATTGGGACTTGTGATGAAATTCCGGGTGAAGGAAGGCATAGAGGCGATGGACATCTTTCATTCATGCGACTCAGCCGCAGTAAAACATCTGAACGGTGCAAACGTTTTAAAGAAGACCGTAGGTCCATGGATAAAGATACTGGCCTAGGTGGCTCGGAGCCCACTGCCGTCCTGAACATTCTTAACATTCAGCGAGTGGAAAGCCTGATCTGTGAAAATTGACCTCTTCAACTAACAGAAGAAAGAGATGCACCCGTCTATGGGAACTCTACACACAGTCATTCACCAACACCACTGGAACGTTTCTGGACCTTGGCTGGGAGTGATTGCCACATCCTCCGTTCAGTCCTGACCTCGCTCCAAGCTATTTCTACAAGGGGCTGCCCGATCACGGCTTGATGATCTCCAAGCACTAGTGAAACGCTGGAATAAATGCATTAGTGTAGCAGGGATTATATAGAGAAATAAAGGGTTTTTAATCTCAGACATGTGTGCTGCCTTGACTTGAGCACCACTTGGAGATTCCATCATAAACAAAAAGCTAGATGAGGTCCTGACATGATCCTTTTTCTTCTCTTCTCACTTGTCCACAACCCAACCCAGTTTTACCCCAAATTGTACAGGGTATGTTTTTGTTTCCTTCACAAAGACTTAATTATATTTTTTGAACAACAAACATTTTTCCAGCTTGAGGACAGAGGCCATGATACATCACAACATCGGCATGGTGCCACAAAGCCTTGAACCCACAACCTTAGCCTCTACTGACACAGCCTTAGTTGAGAGTTTGCACTGACTTGGAGATGCTATACAGGAGATCAACACTGTAACAAACTCAGCGGCTCAAGGAAGTAACCGAAGGTTGCTGCCTTTCAGGGTTGATACTTTCAAAACTCAGCACAGAGGCCCCAGTGAGGATTGAACTCACGACTTCTGGTTTACGAGACCAGCGCTCTAACCACTGAGCTATGGAGCCTGCAAAACCAAGCTCAACCTGTTCAACCAAGAACTCACCTGTATGCGCTGTAAGTCGTACAATCTGGCTCTGGAGTCACTTGGAGGAATCCACCGTATCTATGGAGTTATCTCCAAGAGGCGTTCAAGTCAAACCGGGAAGTGTGATGAAATTTCTGCTGAATGAAGGCATAAAAGCGATGGACGACGTACAGTCATGAGTCTGACGTGAAGGGCTGGCATTAATGCATGAGGGTAAAATTGGATTATATAAAGAAATAAAGGGATTTTCACTCCGAGGCATGTGCCCTGTTGTCCTGCTCAATCAACAGTCCCGCTTTGACTTGAACACAACTTGTAGATCCATCATAAACTGTGAGTCAAATGACGTCAGGACATAATCAATCCTTTTCTTTCCTTCTCTCGTGTACACAACCCGACCCAGTTTTAACCCAAATTGTACAGGCCATGTTTTTTTTCTTTCTTTTTTCACAAAGACTTAGTTGTACATATTTTGAACAGCTGTATCAACAAAGAACAACAAAGAACATTTGCCAGCTTGAGTGCAGGGCCAGTAGTCATGATACACCACAGCTACAGAGCAAACTGGGTTAGCATGCTGCCACTAGACCTGGTAGCTACAGACTTTAGCCTCCACAGACTTAGGCACCGAACTACCACTCCTAAAGACCCTGCACTGATCTGGAGATTCCATGCAGGAACTCTGCACTGTCACAAAGCCAGCGGCTCAAGGAAGGAACACAACCTTGCTGCCTTTCAAGGGTCATAATCTTCAAAATTTGCCACAAAGGCCCCAGCGAGGATTGAACTCACGACCTCTGGTTTACAAGACCAGCGCTCTAACCACTGAGCTATGGAGCCTTGTAAAGAGAACCACCTCATCCAAGAACTCACCTCTATGTGCTGTACGTTGTACAATTTGTCTCTGATGTCACTTGGATGAATCCACCTTATCTATGGTGTTATGTCCAAGGGGCGTTCAAGTCAAATTGGGACTTGTGATGAAATTCCGGGTGAAGGAAGGCATAGAGGCGATGTACATCTTTCATTCATGCGACTCAGCCGCAGTAAAACATCTGAACGGTGCAAACGTTTTAAAGAAGACCGTAGGTCCATGGATAAAGATACTGGCCTAGGTGGCTCGGAGCCCACTGCCGTCCTGAACATTCTTAACATTCAGCGAGTGGAAAGCCTGATCTGTGAAAATTGACCTCTTCAACTAACAGAAGAAAGAGATGCACCCGTCTATGGGAACTCTACACACAGTCATTCACCAACACCACTGGAACGTTTCTGGACCTTGGCTGGGAGTGATTGCCACATCCTCCGTTCAGTCCTGACCTCGCTCCAAGCTATTTCTACAAGGGGCTGCCCGATCACGGCTTGATGATCTCCAAGCACTAGTGAAACGCTGGAATAAATGCATTAGTGTAGCAGGGATTATATAGAGAAATAAAGGGTTTTTAATCTCAGACATGTGTGCTGCCTTGACTTGAGCACCACTTGGAGATTCCATCATAAACAAAAAGCTAGATGAGGTCCTGACATGATCCTTTTTCTTCTCTTCTCACTTGTCCACAACCCAACCCAGTTTTACCCCAAATTGTACAGGGTATGTTTTTGTTTCCTTCACAAAGACTTAATTATATTTTTTGAACAACAAACATTTTTCCAGCTTGAGGACAGAGGCCATGATACATCACAACATCGGCATGGTGCCACAAAGCCTTGAACCCACAACCTTAGCCTCTACTGACACAGCCTTAGTTGAGAGTTTGCACTGACTTGGAGATGCTATACAGGAGATCAACACTGTAACAAACTCAGCGGCTCAAGGAAGTAACCCAAGGTTGCTGCCTTTCAGGGTTGATACTTTCAAAACTCGGCACAGAGGCCCCAGTGAGGATTGAACTCACGACTTCTGGTTTACGAGACCAGCGCTCTAACCACTGAGCTATGGAGCCTGCAAAACCAAGCTCAACCTGTTCAACCAAGAACTCACCTGTATGCGCTGTAAGTCGTACAATCTGGCTCTGGAGTCACTTGGAGGAATCCACCGTATCTATGGAGTTATCTCCAAGAGGCGTTCAAGTCAAACCGGGAAGTGTGATGAAATTTCTGCTGAATGAAGGCATAAAAGCGATGGACGTCGTACAGTCATGAGTCTGACGTGAAGCGCTGGCATTAATGCATGAGGGTAAAATTGGATTATATAAAGAAATAAAGGGATTTTCACTCCGAGGCATGTGCCCTGTTGTCCTGCTCAATCAACAGTCCCGCTTTGACTTGAACACAACTTGTAGATCCATCATAAACTGTGAGTCAAATGACGTCAGGACATAATCAATCCTTTTCTTTCCTTCTCTCGTGTACACAACCCGACCCAGTTTTAACCCAAATTGTACAGGCCATGTTTTTTTTCTTTCTTTTTTCACAAAGACTTAGTTGTACATATTTTGAACAGCTGTATCAACAAAGAACATTTGCCAGCTTAAGTGCAGGGCCAGTAGTCATGATACACCACAGCTACAGAGCAAACTGGGTTAGCATGCTGCCACTAGACCTGGTAGCTACAGACTTTAGCCTCCACAGACTTAGGCACCGAACTACCACTCCTAAAGACCCTGCACTGATCTGGAGATTCCATGCAGGAACTCTGCACTGTCACAAAGCCAGCGGCTCAAGGAAGGAACACAACCTTGCTGCCTTTCAAGGGTCATAATCTTCAAAATTTGCCACAAAGGCCCCAGCGAGGATTGAACTCACGACCTCTGGTTTACAAGACCAGCGCTCTAACCACTGAGCTATGGAGCCTTGTAAAGAGAAGCACCTCAACCAAGAACTCACCTCTATGTGCTGTACGTTGTACAATTTGTCTCTGATGTCACTTGGATGAATCCACCTTATCTATGGTGTTATGTCCAAGGGGCGTTCAAGTCAAATTGGGACTTGTGATGAAATTCCGGGTGAAGGAAGGCATAGAGGCGATGTACATCTTTCATTCATGCGACTCAGCCGCAGTAAAACATCTGAACGGTGCAAACGTTTTAAACTGCCGTCCTGAACATTCTTAACATTCAGCGAGTGGAAAGCCTGATCTGTGAAAATTGACCTCTTCAACTAACAGAAGAAAGAGATGCACCCGTCTATGGGAACTCTACACACAGTCATTCACCAACACCACTGGAACGTTTCTGGACCTTGGCTGGGAGTGATTGCCACATCCTCCGTTCAGTCCTGACCTCGCTCCAAGCTATTTCTACAAGGGGCTGCCCGATCACGGCTTGATGATCTCCAAGCACTAGTGAATCCACCGTATCTATGGAGTTATCTCCAAGAGGCGTTCAAGTCAAACCGGGAAGTGTGATGAAATTTCTGCTGAATGAAGGCATAAAAGCGATGGACGTCGTACAGTCATGAGTCTGACGTGAAGCGCTGGCATTAATGCATGAGGGTAAAATTGGATTATATAAAGAAATAAAGGGATTTTCACTCCGAGGCATGTGCCCTGTTGTCCTGCTCAATCAACAGTCCCGCTTTGACTTGAACACAACTTGTAGATCCATCATAAACTGTGAGTCAAATGACGTCAGGACATAATCAATCCTTTTCTTTCCTTCTCTCGTGTACACAACCCGACCCAGTTTTAACCCAAATTGTACAGGCCATGTTTTTTTTCTTTCTTTTTTCACAAAGACTTAGTTGTACATATTTTGAACAGCTGTATCAACAAAGAACAACAAAGAACATTTGCCAGCTTGAGTGCAGGGCCAGTAGTCATGATACACCACAGCTACAGAGCAAACTGGGTTAGCATGCTGCCACTAGACCTGGTAGCTACAGACTTTAGCCTCCACAGACTTAGGCACCGAACTACCACTCCTAAAGACCCTGCACTGATCTGGAGATTCCATGCAGGAACTCTGCACTGTCACAAAGCCAGCGGCTCAAGGAAGGAACACAACCTTGCTGCCTTTCAAGGGTCATAATCTTCAAAATTTGCCACAAAGGCCCCAGCGAGGATTGAACTCACGACCTCTGGTTTACAAGACCAGCGCTCTAACCACTGAGCTATGGAGCCTTGTAAAGAGAACCACCTCAACCAAGAACTCACCTCTATGTGCTGTACGTTGTACAATTTGTCTCTGATGTCACTTGGATGAATCCACCTTATCTATGGTGTTATGTCCAAGGGGCGTTCAAGTCAAATTGGGACTTGTGATGAAATTCCGGGTGAAGGAAGGCATAGAGGCGATGTACATCTTTCATTCATGCGACTCAGCCGCAGTAAAACATCTGAACGGTGCAAACGTTTTAAAGAAGACCGTAGGTCCATGGATAAAGATACTGGCCTAGGTGGCTCGGAGCCCACTGCCGTCCTGAACATTCTTAACATTCAGCGAGTGGAAAGCCTGATCTGTGAAAATTGACCTCTTCAACTAACAGAAGAAAGAGATGCACCCGTCTATGGGAACTCTACACACAGTCATTCACCAACACCACTGGAACGTTTCTGGACCTTGGCTGGGAGTGATTGCCACATCCTCCGTTCAGTCCTGACCTCGCTCCAAGCTATTTCTACAAGGGGCTGCCCGATCACGGCTTGATGATCTCCAAGCACTAGTGAAACGCTGGAATAAATGCATTAGTGTAGCAGGGATTATATAGAGAAATAAAGGGTTTTTAATCTCAGACATGTGTGCTGCCTTGACTTGAGCACCACTTGGAGATTCCATCATAAACAAAAAGCTAGATGAGGTCCTGACATGATCCTTTTTCTTCTCTTCTCACTTGTCCACAACCCAACCCAGTTTTACCCCAAATTGTACAGGGTATGTTTTTGTTTCCTTCACAAAGACTTAATTATATTTTTTGAACAACAAACATTTTTCCAGCTTGAGGACAGAGGCCATGATACATCACAACATCGGCATGGTGCCACAAAGCCTTGAACCCACAACCTTAGCCTCTACTGACACAGCCTTAGTTGAGAGTTTGCACTGACTTGGAGATGCTATACAGGAGATCAACACTGTAACAAACTCAGCGGCTCAAGGAAGTAACCCAAGGTTGCTGCCTTTCAGGGTTGATACTTTCAAAACTCGGCACAGAGGCCCCAGTGAGGATTGAACTCACGACTTCTGGTTTACGAGACCAGCGCTCTAACCACTGAGCTATGGAGCCTGCAAAACCAAGCTCAACCTGTTCAACCAAGAACTCACCTGTATGCGCTGTAAGTCGTACAATCTGGCTCTGGAGTCACTTGGAGGAATCCACCGTATCTATGGAGTTATCTCCAAGAGGCGTTCAAGTCAAACCGGGAAGTGTGATGAAATTTCTGCTGAATGAAGGCATAAAAGCGATGGACGTCGTACAGTCATGAGTCTGACGTGAAGCGCTGGCATTAATGCATGAGGGTAAAATTGGATTATATAAAGAAATAAAGGGATTTTCACTCCGAGGCATGTGCCCTGTTGTCCTGCTCAATCAACAGTCCCGCTTTGACTTGAACACAACTTGTAGATCCATCATAAACTGTGAGTCAAATGACGTCAGGACATAATCAATCCTTTTCTTTCCTTCTCTCGTGTACACAACCCGACCCAGTTTTAACCCAAATTGTACAGGCCATGTTTTTTTTCTTTCTTTTTTCACAAAGACTTAGTTGTACATATTTTGAACAGCTGTATCAACAAAGAACATTTGCCAGCTTAAGTGCAGGGCCAGTAGTCATGATACACCACATCTACAGAGCAAACTGGGTTAGCATGCTGCCACTAGACCTGGTAGCTACAGACTTTAGCCTCCACAGACTTAGGCACCGAACTACCACTCCTAAAGACCCTGCACTGATCTGGAGATTCCATGCAGGAACTCTGCACTGTCACAAAGCCAGCGGCTCAAGGAAGGAACACAACCTTGCTGCCTTTCAAGGGTCATAATCTTCAAAATTTGCCACAAAGGCCCCAGCGAGGATTGAACTCACGACCTCTGGTTTACAAGACCAGCGCTCTAACCACTGAGCTATGGAGCCTTGTAAAGAGAACCACCTCAACCAAGAACTCACCTCTATGTGCTGTACGTTGTACAATTTGTCTCTGATGTCACTTGGATGAATCCACCTTATCTATGGTGTTATGTCCGAGGGGCGTTCAAGTCAAATTGGGACTTGTGATGAAATTCCGGGTGAAGGAAGGCATAGAGGCGATGGACATCTTTCATTCATGCGACTCAGCCGCAGTAAAACATCTGAACGGTGCAAACGTTTTAAAGAAGACCGTAGGTCCATGGATAAAGATACTGGCCTAGGTGGCTCGGAGCCCACTGCCGTCCTGAACACTCTTAACATTCAGCGAGTGGAAAGCCTGATCTGTGAAAATTGACCTCTTCAACTAACAGAAGAAAGAGATGCACCCGTCTATGGGAACTCTACACACAGTCATTCACCAACACCACTGGAACGTTTCTGGACCTTGGCTGGGAGTGATTGCCACATCCTCCGTTCAGTCCTGACCTCGCTCCAAGCTATTTCTACAAGGGGCTGCCCGATCACGGCTTGATGATCTCCAAGCACTAGTGAAACGCTGGAATAAATGCATTAGTGTAGCAGGGATTATATAGAGAAATAAAGGGTTTTTAATCTCAGACATGTGTGCTGCCTTGACTTGAGCACCACTTGGAGATTCCATCATAAACAAAAAGCTAGATGAGGTCCTGACATGATCCTTTTTCTTCTCTTCTCACTTGTCCACAACCCAACCCAGTTTTACCCCAAATTGTACAGGGTATGTTTTTGTTTCCTTCACAAAGACTTAATTATATTTTTTGAACAACAAACATTTTTCCAGCTTGAGGACAGAGGCCATGATACATCACAACATCGGCATGGTGCCACAAAGCCTTGAACCCACAACCTTAGCCTCTACTGACACAGCCTTAGTTGAGAGTTTGCACTGACTTGGAGATGCTATACAGGAGATCAACACTGTAACAAACTCAGCGGCTCAAGGAAGTAACCCAAGGTTGCTGCCTTTCAGGGTTGATACTTTCAAAACTCGGCACAGAGGCCCGAGTGAGGATTGAACTCACGACTCCTGGTTTACGAGACCAGCGCTCTAACCACTGAGCTATGGAGCCTGCTAAACCAAGCTCAACATGTTCAACCAAGAACTCACCTGTATGCGCTGTAAGTCGTACAATATGGCTCTGGAGTCACTTGGAGGAATCCACCGTATCTATGGAGTTATCTCCAAGAGGCGTTCAAGTCAAACCGGGAAGTGTGATGAAATTTCTGCTGAATGAAGGCATAAAAGCGATGGACGACGTACAGTCATGAGTCTGACGTGAAGGGCTGGCATTAATGCATGAGGGTAAAATTGGATTATATAAAGAAATAAAGGGATTTTCACTCCGAGGCATGTGCCCTGTTGTCCTGCTCAATCAACAGTCCCGCTTTGACTTGAACACAACTTGTAGATCCATCATAAACTGTGAGTCAAATGACGTCAGGACATAATCAATCCTTTTCTTTCCTTCTCTCGTGTACACAACCCGACCCAGTTTTAACCCAAATTGTACAGGCCATGTTTTTTTTCTTTCTTTTTTCACAAAGACTTAGTTGTACATATTTTGAACAGCTGTATCAACAAAGAACAACAAAGAACATTTGCCAGCTTGAGTGCAGGGCCAGTAGTCATGATACACCACAGCTACAGAGCAAACTGGGTTAGCATGCTGCCACTAGACCTGGTAGCTACAGACTTTAGCCTCCACAGACTTAGGCACCGAACTACCACTCCTAAAGACCCTGCACTGATCTGGAGATTCCATGCAGGAACTCTGCACTGTCACAAAGCCAGCGGCTCAAGGAAGGAACACAACCTTGCTGCCTTTCAAGGGTCATAATCTTCAAAATTTGCCACAAAGGCCCCAGCGAGGATTGAACTCACGACCTCTGGTTTACAAGACCAGCGCTCTAACCACTGAGCTATGGAGCCTTGTAAAGAGAACCACCTCAACCAAGAACTCACCTCTATGTGCTGTACGTTGTACAATTTGTCTCTGATGTCACTTGGATGAATCCACCTTATCTATGGTGTTATGTCCAAGGGGCGTTCAAGTCAAATTGGGACTTGTGATGAAATTCCGGGTGAAGGAAGGCATAGAGGCGATGGACATCTTTCATTCATGCGACTCAGCCGCAGTAAAACATCTGAACGGTGCAAACGTTTTAAAGAAGACCGTAGGTCCATGGATAAAGATACTGGCCTAGGTGGCTCGGAGCCCACTGCCGTCCTGAACATTCTTAACATTCAGCGAGTGGAAAGCCTGATCTGTGAAAATTGACCTCTTCAACTAACAGAAGAAAGAGATGCACCCGTCTATGGGAACTCTACACACAGTCATTCACCAACACCACTGGAACGTTTCTGGACCTTGGCTGGGAGTGATTGCCACATCCTCCGTTCAGTCCTGACCTCGCTCCAAGCTATTTCTACAAGGGGCTGCCCGATCACGGCTTGATGATCTCCAAGCACTAGTGAAACGCTGGAATAAATGCATTAGTGTAGCAGGGATTATATAGAGAAATAAAGGGTTTTTAATCTCAGACATGTGTGCTGCCTTGACTTGAGCACCACTTGGAGATTCCATCATAAACAAAAAGCTAGATGAGGTCCTGACATGATCCTTTTTCTTCTCTTCTCACTTGTCCACAACCCAACCCAGTTTTACCCCAAATTGTACAGGGTATGTTTTTGTTTCCTTCACAAAGACTTAATTATATTTTTTGAACAACAAACATTTTTCCAGCTTGAGGACAGAGGCCATGATACATCACAACATCAGCATGGTGCCACAAAGCCTTGAACCCACAACCTTAGCCTCTACTGACACAGCCTTAGTTGAGAGTTTGCACTGACTTGGAGATGCTATACAGGAGATCAACACTGTAACAAACTCAGCGGCTCAAGGAAGTAACCCAAGGTTGCTGCCTTTCAGGGTTGATACTTTCAAAACTCGGCACAGAGGCCCCAGTGAGGATTGAACTCACGACTTCTGGTTTACGAGACCAGCGCTCTAACCACTGAGCTATGGAGCCTGCAAAACCAAGCTCAACCTGTTCAACCAAGAACTCACCTGTATGCGCTGTAAGTCGTACAATCTGGCTCTGGAGTCACTTGGAGGAATCCACCGTATCTATGGAGTTATCTCCAAGAGGCGTTCAAGTCAAACCGGGAAGTGTGATGAAATTTCTGCTGAATGAAGGCATAAAAGCGATGGACGTCGTACAGTCATGAGTCTGACGTGAAGCGCTGGCATTAATGCATGAGGGTAAAATTGGATTATATAAAGAAATAAAGGGATTTTCACTCCGAGGCATGTGCCCTGTTGTCCTGCTCAATCAACAGTCCCGCTTTGACTTGAACACAACTTGTAGATCCATCATAAACTGTGAGTCAAATGACGTCAGGACATAATCAATCCTTTTCTTTCCTTCTCTCGTGTACACAACCCGACCCAGTTTTAACCCAAATTGTACAGGCCATGTTTTTTTTCTTTCTTTTTTCACAAAGACTTAGTTGTACATATTTTGAACAGCTGTATCAACAAAGAACATTTGCCAGCTTAAGTGCAGGGCCAGTAGTCATGATACACCACATCTACAGAGCAAACTGGGTTAGCATGCTGCCACTAGACCTGGTAGCTACAGACTTTAGCCTCCACAGACTTAGGCACCGAACTACCACTCACTGATCTGGAGATTCCATGCAGGAACTCTGCACTGTCACAAAGCCAGCGGCTCAAGGAAGGCCCCAGCGAGGATTGAACTCACGACCTCTGGTTTACAAGACCAGCGCTCTAACCACTGAGCTATGGAGCCTTGTAAAGAGAACCACCTCAACCAAGAACTCACCTCTATGTGCTGTACGTTGTACAATTTGTCTCTGATGTCACTTGGATGAATCCACCTTATCTATGGTGTTATGTCCGAGGGGCGTTCAAGTCAAATTGGGACTTGTGATGAAATTCCGGGTGAAGGAAGGCATAGAGGCGATGGACATCTTTCATTCATGCGACTCAGCCGCAGTAAAACATCTGAACGGTGCAAACGTTTTAAAGAAGACCGTAGGTCCATGGATAAAGATACTGGCCTAGGTGGCTCGGAGCCCACTGCCGTCCTGAACACTCTTAACATTCAGCGAGTGGAAAGCCTGATCTGTGAAAATTGACCTCTTCAACTAACAGAAGAAAGAGATGCACCCGTCTATGGGAACTCTACACACAGTCATTCACCAACACCACTGGAACGTTTCTGGACCTTGGCTGGGAGTGATTGCCACATCCTCCGTTCAGTCCTGACCTCGCTCCAAGCTATTTCTACAAGGGGCTGCCCGATCACGGCTTGATGATCTCCAAGCACTAGTGAAACGCTGGAATAAATGCATTAGTGTAGCAGGGATTATATAGAGAAATAAAGGGTTTTTAATCTCAGACATGTGTGCTGCCTTGACTTGAGCACCACTTGGAGATTCCATCATAAACAAAAAGCTAGATGAGGTCCTGACATGATCCTTTTTCTTCTCTTCTCACTTGTCCACAACCCAACCCAGTTTTACCCCAAATTGTACAGGGTATGTTTTTGTTTCCTTCACAAAGACTTAATTATATTTTTTGAACAACAAACATTTTTCCAGCTTGAGGACAGAGGCCATGATACATCACAACATCGGCATGGTGCCACAAAGCCTTGAACCCACAACCTTAGCCTCTACTGACACAGCCTTAGTTGAGAGTTTGCACTGACTTGGAGATGCTATACAGGAGATCAACACTGTAACAAACTCAGCGGCTCAAGGAAGTAACCCAAGGTTAGACCAGCGCTCTAACCACTGAGCTATGGAGCCTGCAAAGCCAAGCTCAACATGTTCAACCAAGAACTCACCTGTATGCGCTGTAAGTCGTACAATCTGGCTCTGGAGTCACTTGGAGAAATCCACCGTATCTATGGAGTTATCTCCAAGAGGCGTTCAAGTCAAACCGGGAAGTGTGATGAAATTTCTGCTGAATGAAGGCATAAAAGCGATGGACGTCGTACAGTCATGAGTCTGACGTGAAGCGCTGGCATTAATGCATGAGGGTAAAATTGGATTATATAAAGAAATAAAGGGATTTTCACTCCGAGGCATGTGCCCTGTTGTCCTGCTCAATCAACAGTCCCGCTTTGACTTGAACACAACTTGTAGATCCATCATAAACTGTGAGTCAAATGACGTCAGGACATAATCAATCCTTTTCTTTCCTTCTCTCGTGTACACAACCCGACCCAGTTTTAACCCAAATTGTACAGGCCATGTTTTTTTTCTTTCTTTTTTCACAAAGACTTAGTTGTACATATTTTGAACAGCTGTATCAACAAAGAACAACAAAAAACATTTGCCAGCTTGAGTGCAGGGCCAGTAGTCATGAGCAAGCCACAGCTACAGAGCAAACTGGGTTAGCATGCTGCCACTAGACCTGGTAGCTACAGACTTTAGCCTCCACAGACTTAGGCACCGAACTACCACTTCTAAAGACCCTGCACTGATCTGAAGATTCCATGCAGGAACTCTGCACTGTCACAAAGCCAGCGACTCAAGGGAGGAACACAACCTTGCTGCCTTTCAAGGGTCATAATCTTCAAAATTTGCCACAAAGGCCCCAGCGAGGATTGAACTCACGACCTCTGGTTTACAAGACCAGCGCTCTAACCACTGAGCTATGGAGCCTTGTAGAGAGAACCACCTTAACCAAGAACTCACCTCTATGTGCTGTACGTTGTACAATTTGTCTCTGTTGTCACTTGGATGAATCCACCTTATCTATGGTGTTATGACCAAGGGGCGTTCAAGTCAAACTGGGACTTGTGATGAAATTCCGGGTGAAGGAAGGCATGGAGGCAATGGACATCATTCATGCGACTCAGCCACAGTAAAACATCTGAACGGTGCAAACGTTTTAAAGAAGACCGTAGGTCCATGGATAAAGATGCTGGCCTAGGTGGCTCGGAGCCCACTGCCGTCCTGAACATTCTTAACATTCAGCGAGTAGAAAGCCTGATCTGTGAAAACTGACCTCTTCAACTAACAGAAGAAAGAGATGCACCCGTCTATGGGAACTCTACACACAGTCATTCACCAACACCACTGGAACGTTTCTGGACCTTGGCTGGGAGTGATTGCCACATCCTCCGTTCAGTCCTGACCTCGCTCCAAGCTATTTCTACAAGGGGCTGCCCGATCACGGCTTGATGATCTCCAAGCATAAGTGAAACGCTGGAATAAATGCATTAGTGTAGCAGGGATTATATAGAGAAATAAAGGGTTTTTAATCTCAGACATGTGTGCTGCCTTGACTTGAGCACCACTTGGAGATTCCATCATAAACAAAAAGCTAGATGAGGTCCTGACATGATCCTTTTTCTTCTCTTCTCACTTGTCCACAACCCAACCCAGTTTTACCCCAAATTGTACAGGGTATGTTTTTGTTTCCTTCACAAAGACTTAATTATATTTTTTGAACAACAAACATTTTTCCAGCTTGAGGACAGAGGCCATGATACATCACAACATCGGCATGGTGCCACAAAGCCTTGAACCCACAACCTTAGCCTCTACTGACACAGCCTTAGTTGAGAGTTTGCACTGACTTGGAGATGCTATACAGGAGATCAACACTGTAACAAACTCAGCGGCTCAAGGAAGTAACCCAAGGTTGCTGCCTTTCAGGGTTGATACTTTCAAAACTCGGCACAGAGGCCCCAGTGAGGATTGAACTCACGACTTCTGGTTTACGAGACCAGCGCTCTAACCACTGAGCTATGGAGCCTGCAAAGCCAAGCTCAACATGTTCAACCAAGAACTCACCTGTATGCGCTGTAAGTCGTACAATCTGGCTCTGGAGTCACTTGGAGAAATCCACCGTATCTATGGAGTTATCTCCAAGAGGCGTTCAAGTCAAACCGGGAAGTGTGATGAAATTTCTGCTGAATGAAGGCATAAAAGCGATGGACGTCGTACAGTCATGAGTCTGACGTGAAGCGCTGGCATTAATGCATGAGGGTAAAATTGGATTATATAAAGAAATAAAGGGATTTTCACTCCGAGGCATGTGCCCTGTTGTCCTGCTCAATCAACAGTCCCGCTTTGACTTGAACACAACTTGTAGATCCATCATAAACTGTGAGTCAAATGACGTCAGGACATAATCAATCCTTTTCTTTCCTTCTCTCGTGTACACAACCCGACCCAGTTTTAACCCAAATTGTACAGGCCATGTTTTTTTTCTTTCTTTTTTCACAAAGACTTAGTTGTACATATTTTGAACA